>NC_064811.1:20741750-20896030 GCF_023721935.1 Panthera uncia | reverse complement strand
GAGAGAGAGAGAGAGAGAGAGAGAGAGAGAGAGAGAGAGAGAGAGAGACTCTCCCCCCAGTAACCTCTGGTTGGGGACAGGAATGTCTGGTGTTCTCAGCTTGCCTCTCCCAGTGAGGAACTGCCACTCCATGAGCAAACCGGGGTGAGGGCAGTGGGGACCCAGTATATTCAGCCTGTTGAGAGCAGGTAGCATATTTGGAGCGAGGCCTGCCTGAGAGTGGAGGCTAGGTGGAAGAAGGGAGCCTCTGACTTCTTGCCAGCAATATTCTGGAAGTTCGCATCTGCAACAAAGAGCTAAAGGATATGAGAAAAACTGGCCACCTACACTTTCTGTAGAGACACTGTAGCCCTTGACTGGAAGTTAGAGGGGAAGGTAACCCCATCTTCTAGGTCACGCTCAGATGAACTGAAGCTTCTGTCACGTTGATCTGGGGGCAAGGGGAGGCAGAGAGCATGTCATGGCTCAAGTGATAGAGACAGTTCTTACTGGGATTTAGTAGCCTTTCTTGAATCTTTTTTTTTTTTTTTCTGACTTGATGTATTACCTTAGGACTGTCTTCAGATACCTTAAATCTTTTTTAAAACATTTGTTTATTTTGAGACAGAGAGAGAGAATGAGCAGGGGAGGGACAGGGAGAGAGAGAATCCCGAGCAGGCTCCACACTGTCAGCGCAGACGCAGGCTTGACCCCACAAACCGTGAGATCACGACCTGAGCCGAAATCAGGAGTAAGACACTTAACAGTAACAGACGCCCCTAAATATTTTTTTTCCTAAGATAATTTTCACTAGTTAGGGTTTTTCTGCTGGCGATGGTTCCATGGAGCTCCTTATGCTGCCATTCCAAAAGTGATCATATCCACTCAATTTTCTTAAGGTTAGAGGTTGTCAGTAAAATAACACTAATATATAGACGAATCATTAACTTTACCTGTATATTTGAAATTTTACTGATTACTAACAATTAGGCACTGGGGTACATATCAGTCACATAAGTAAATAAATTCAGACTTTTGTGGTTTCTGAATTTTAATACCTATTTTTATATTAAAATGGAACTTTAGATCTTTATTTTTTATCACATATTTGAAATCATTAAAGTTCTCTTAAAATTATTTTTAGGTTATTACAAATATTAATTTTATAAATGAAGTCTTTGGATTTCAGTTCTGGGAATGAATACTTAATTAAAACTTGAGAAATTCTTATTTAACTCTATCTTTTTCTTAAACAGATGCACACTACCACCACTATCATCGACAGAAATCTGCTAATCCAAACAGCTGGAACTGATTTATATTTAAGCAAGCTGATATTACTATGTGAAAACTAGATATCTTCTCCATGGCATTTATTTTGACACTCAAAATCAAATTATTAATATAGATGTGTGATCTTTAAAAAAAACAAAGAGTATCATCTAGGCAATTCTATATCATGACTTCTTTTCTACCTATAATAAGATGTTTTAATTTCACTGGATATAAAAAAGACTTAGGTAAGGACCCGAACATCTACAACATCAGCATGTGAGGTGATCAAAGAGTAATCAAGACACTTCAAACTGACTTCAAAACATTTAATTATTTCTTCAGTACTTTTAACAGAAAAGTATCACGTAAAATGTTGTTTCCAAACACCGTGGGACGGCTTCAGCATGAATGTGACCCCTAGGTTAAGAATCTGTGTCTGTACCTGTCCTTGTGCTAGCAGATAGGACCAAAACAAACAGTCCACGCACTCACTTGAGAACTCTTACTCTCCCACCCAATCCCACATAAGAAAAAAAGTTAACCTGATTCTAAACTTACGACATTTGATAAAAAAAAATGAACATGGCTTGGATTTTGGCAGAATTCAGCTAACAACAGAGAATTCGGCTAAAGTATGCTGAGTTAGAGCACTTAAAACAAGAACATTAGACGCTTTGATTTTTCAACTTACCTGATATAAATAGTCTTCAAATACAAAATAATAATCATCATTGCTTGCTGTCAACTTCACATCCTATAATTAAAGGTAGAGAGTCCTGAAAAGAACCTAAAGGTATAGGTCTATAGTACTATGATATAAATGCAATATCTAGAAACAATACTGCAATGATCTTACTTATGTATGATTATAAATGTCTCAATCAGATTTCATCATTGCTATAAATATACTTTATATGTACTTTATAAGTAATTTATACTTATATAAGTATACTTTATATACTTTATACATATACTAATATATGTGACACATTATTACACCTCAAATTGCTTACAACGTTTTAGGTTCCATTAGTAATTCCTTATTATTTATTTCAATATTTATCTTCTTTAAATCTAATATTTAATCTTATTTAAATCTAGTATTTAAGTGTCTTAACGTTGGAAAAACAGATACAATCATAACATCCAGAAGTAATCATAACAATCTGGCCCGAAATTAGTTCCCAAATCATCCTCTACTGTTCAAGTTTACATTCTTGACATTCCCTTGAAATACCAAACATCTTCCACCCCTTTGTGATTATTCATTTGCAAGTCATTGCATATTACCCACCAAACAAATGTTTATCTTCAAGAAGTCTATAGTCTTACCAGCAAGAATACACACACAGTAAAAATATGAGAACAGTTACAAAGAAATATTAAAGAAATCCAAGATAATATTGCTCAGTCTACAAATTTCAACCAGGCTGTTGAGCAAAGGATCCATTAAGGGAGGAGGAAATGGGTCATGGGTGCCTCTGGAAGGCGTGAATGCACTCTAAGTCTAGAAAAAGTTAATTATAAAGACACAAATTAAGAGGAAAGAAAGAGGCTAGTCTTCTAAGTCAGAAGACAACATGGGCAGAGGGGATGATATTGCCTCTAAGGGGGTGAGAATTAGTTCTCGGAAGCCAAAAAGTTTTACATATTATAATGGTTTATGGACCTCCAAAGCTTGTCTCTGTCCAACAAAATTTTATTCTTTGGTATTTAATTTTTTTATATTAGAGAAAAATTAACGTTTTCTCTTTAGGGAGTTGATGATGAAGAAAAGGTTGAGAAACACTGGTATAAACTGGTATAGTAAATGATGGAAAACTATAGAAGGTGTGGCTACCACACAACTTTTGTGGGAAAAAAAATATAGTCCAGAGAGAACCATTTAATAATTTAGCTTAGGGAAGGTTTGATGATGTTCCAAATTTAGTGCTGCCTTGTTCCATTCATTCCTTTAACCACTAACATAATCTTACTTTATTTTCAGATAGATTAAAAATTAGTGTTTGCCATATGAAACTGTCACGAAATTTCAAATAATTATCTTAAATGCCCATTCCCTTAAAAGCTGACTTTAATAACATTTGGAGTTGCTCCAACGAGATCGGCAAAGCTCAACACATACAAGTCAGAACAACCAGAGACAGGTATCTTCCTAAAAATATTCATGCTGTGGACAGTCAGGATTGATTCTACCAAAACTTACATCCATTTCTCAGATACAAACTGTTTACCTCTTTCTCACAACAGATTTTCTTTACTGATTCAAAATGAAACTCATGTTGGCAGCAAAGGGAATCCTCAGCTAGCGCTCCCTGATTTTCTGAACTTCTTCCCTTTTTGGGCTTCTTTCATTTGAATAGAAAAGAGGTTGAAAGGTCTTAAAGCCCAAAAGATCTCTAACGCTGTTGCTAAAATAATCCCCTGAGCTTGACTCTTTGACCTTAAACTTAACAATAGTACCTGTGATCCAAATCTACGTAAAACTTCTGAGAGAGTCAAGACTCTGCTTCCTGTAGAGAATAGTGATTTAAAAAGTATGGTTGTGAAGTCAGATCACCTCCATTCAAATCTTGGCTTTGCTACTTAATATGGGAATTTAATTAATGTCCCTAATCTTTCTTCACTTCCTTCATCTATAAAACAGTAAAATAACAGTACTTCCTATTTTGCTATAACGCGTGTCAACATGTGGCTGGTGGGTAAGGGAATGCTGTCTGTTACAACATGGAAATTGTGGTGGTTCACATGCAACTTTTCTTTTAACAGGGGAGCCAGGATGGCAAGTGTAGAATTACAGCCTTCAGCAAGAAAGGAAAAATGCCTTCAGCTCAGTTGCTGTACAGGCATGAGCCCTCATAATCGTATTTCCAGAAAATTCAAAACGAATGATTATACGAGGGGATCCCTCTGCAGAGAGCCATACCCCTGGCCCTGCACGTCCCTTAGCTGCTAGACTCCCTCTTGTGCCCACCTTAAGAGCAGCCCCGGGGCCCAGCACACCACTTCCATCTGCATTAGTTTAGCATTTCTACTTTATTATATTTGTACATTTTCAATAGCTTCTGTAGGAGCAGCCTGTCTGAGTTGTCTAATGCATCTTCCAAACTAGCAGTAATTGTTTTTGTTAGTACTCTGGTTACAGAGTTGCAAAATTACCTCAATCCTATTTTTCCCATAAGCTCTATTATCTTTAATGCATGATTTTCCAGAAAGTAAGGCTTTTTCCCCGGGGCCGGGGGGGAATGCATTTATCTATAAATGATACCTAAGTGCTGGTATCTGCTACTGTTAAGGGTAGTTTTTAGGATCCTAAACAATTTACATAAAGAGTTTGGAACACTGTAAGGCACATAGTAAACAGTCATTAAATGCTAGTAGCTACTATTTTTATTAACCTTGGTCACGTTCCACCCACAAAAATCTTCAGATACTCCATGTGTAACTTTCTCTCCCCCATTTCTGAGAGATGAACTAATATGCCCTCCTTCTCTATCTTACAAGTTCTAAATTAAAAATATACAAGTCTTTTAAATAGCCCAATTATTAATCCAGAATCAGTCATATCCTATATCATGCTTATACCATCAACATCTCAATCTTCAACTCGGTATCAGACGCTTGGACACAAAAACTCAGTGTATCCCTATCATGAACTTGAGATATGCTTAACCACATGTCTAGAAACTACAAAATATTAAAAATGAAAAATGACTTCAATACAAGAGAATAAACAAGTAGGCCCTAAAGAATCATGATAAATAAGATAAAAATATCAGTCTGATTTTGACTCTGAAAAATATAGTCTGATTTTCCTTTCAGTTGCATTTTTATTTGGTCTCTGTGGATAACTTGAATTTATAGGAATAAGAAATGTTATCATTCTTTTAATCAAAAAAATCAGAGTACCAGGAAAGTATCATGAGGACAACTTCAAAAGGAAAGAGGATAATATTTACTGGAGACTACAAATTTTGAAGGTGAACCTTAAATTTACAAGTACAATGACCACTTACAATTATTTTTCAAGGTTAATCTATATTATCATACAAAATACAGGCCCTGCATGTTCAAGACTCTCAGTAATTGTTAAATGGTATTTCTGAAATGAAAAAACTATACACTTTTACTTACTTTATAGATTAGACTATCCACCAAAAGGTCATGTTGTATCACATTGGTCTTGAGCTGCTCATAATATAAGATATCCTAGATTTAAAAGTAAAACAAACAAATAAAATTAAAGGCCAATCACATTTATAGAGTCAGCCTCAAATTTTAATAAGTAATAATCATTAACAGTATTATGAACTCTAAGAGGACTTTATTTCATTCACTACATTCTCCATGCCTAGCTAATGATAGACACTTAATAAATATACTTAATCCCATCACTTAGGATAAGATCTGAGCACCTGGTGGGTATTCAATCAATGTTTCCTAAATTAATTAGCTGTAATTTAACTTTAATAGCAAATATTTATTAATTACTAGGTGCCAGAAACTGTTTACCCACCATACATGAGTTAACTCATTTAATCCCATACCAACAAAATAAAATAGTTCAGTGATTATTATTCCAATTTTAAAAATTATTATTCCCATTCATATTTGAGAAACAGACCCAGAGAAAAAAGTAACTTGCTGTCCAAGGCCACAAAGGTAGTGAGATTTGATCCAAGGAAACCTGGCCCTAGAGCCTATTCAAAAACCCATAAGGACTACTCTGTACTGTTGTTCTAGTACCTCAATTATCATAAAATAAAAAGGTTAAACATAACAAATCATCTCTGCCAGTAAATACAATCACAGAGCATACGAAAGAAGTCAGTTTTTTTAATATTAGAATATGGTTCCATAACACTGTAAAATCTGATTAACTGTATACAGTGAAAAGATTAGGCTTAAGTTAATAGAGAATAAGACATAGAAAAAAGAGAGGGAAGATGGAAAGTAGAGAAAAAGATAGGAAAGGAAAAATATGGAAGGAGGGAGGAAGGGAAAAAAGGAGGAGGGGCTTGAAACTATAATCCAGTTAAGCATCAGGTTAATAGTTGGTCAGGACATTCATTAATTAAAGAAGAAGAAGAAGGAGGAGGAGGAGGAGGAGGAGGAGGAGGAGCAGCAGGAGGAGAAGGAGGAGAAGGAGGAGAAGGAGGAGAAGGAGGAGAAGGAGGAGAAGGAGGAGAAGGAGAAGGAGAAGGAGAAGGAGAAGGAGAAGGAGAAGAAGAAGAAGAAGAAGAAGAAGAAGAAGAAGAAGAATGAAGGTAAGGATCAAGTGGCAGTAGTTGTCTTAAAGACAGATGGAAATAGCAACTCATTGTCTTAGCTGACCCTTATGTTCCTCCAAATCCCTCCAGTCATCTCTTAGGCACTTTAGTCTTAGTTTCTGCCCATATCCAAACACTGCTTGGCTCCACTAGTACACACCAATCCGTATGAATCTTTCGGAAGATATTGCCTCAGACAGGGAAGAGCTGTGGGACAGGGTTGCTCGGGACAAAGAGTATCTATTGCGTGCACCTGCCTTGCACACAATAGGTGTGTGTGCACATATGTTTCCTGAAATATGAAATATGATTTTTTTTTGAGAGAGAGAGAGTGAGCGAGCTGGGGAGTGGGGCAGAGGAAAAGGGAGAGAGAGAGGATCTCAAGTAGACTCCACCCTCAGCAGGGAACCAGACACGGGGGGTCTGTCCCACAACCTTGGGATCATGGCCTGACCCAAAATCAAGAGTCAGACACTCAACTGACTGAGCCACCCAGGCACCCCTGAAATTAATTTCTTAATCTTGAAAGATGCTTAATACAGAGTGCTCTGATTTGGGTGAAAGTGCTCTTTGCCTAAAGATAATCTGGAGATTTACTAGCTACTTTTAGTCGTTTTAATTTTAATTTTAAAAAAAGTCTTACTTTGCTCTTATTTATGATGTTTTGATTTCTTAACTAAGGCAAAATTATTTTATTATTTTAACTTCCATTGTACCTATTGAATCCATTTCTCTCACTAAAATAAAAGAACATTCTTAAAGATAGGAATAGTACCTAATTCAAATACCAACCCTTGACAACTGGCAAAGAGCCTAGCATTATACTCTAACATTTCCTAGCCACGGGGGTGGAAAACCTAAGAAATTCAGAGTTATGCCTCTTTTTAAAAATAAAATAAATAAAGAATCACAAACCGATATATGACTGTTAAAAAAAAGTGAAACAATCTACAGCTGGATAAAGAAAAAGTTTAATAATCCTTTCTTTTTCCATTCTGCTTTCCCAAAGAAAAGAATGTTATTTGTGTTGTATTTATAACATTATTTGTAATTTGTATTCTTCCATAGCTTTCAATTTGTACAAATATATAATTATATGTAAGGGTTTTGGTTGTCATTTTTTAACATAAACTGGAATCATACGATACTCATTCAGCTTCTCCCACTTAGACATATCATGGTCATCCCTCTATGTTAGCAAATATACATCTGTCTTTCTTCTTAATAGCTAAATACACTGTAATATTTTTAAAGCTGTGCCATAGACCGACCATAATTTAATCTTTCTCCTGTAGATGGATACTGAAGTTGCTTGCCACCACAAATAACACTGTAATAAATATCCTTATGCACATGTGCTTTCGTATCTATGGAATACATTGACGAAGAAAGGATTATAGGCTGAGGGTTATACATAACTTTAGCTGGACTATAGTTTGCCCAACCATTTTCCAAAAATCATCAATTCAGATTCCCACCAGCCACACATGAATGCACAAGTTTATCTACATCCTCACCTCTTTTAACTTTCTCACGGATGAAAAATGGGTGTCTTATTGTTGTGTTAATTTGCACTTTCCCAAATAACAATAAAGGTGAACATCCTCTCATCTGTTTACTGGGCATCTGAATTTCTACTTCAATGATTTGCCTTTCATAACATTTTTCTACTAGGTTATAATTATTTTATTAATTTGTCAGTCTATTTATAATGAGGATTAATGCTTTGTCATTTAAATTACAAATACTTTTTATTAAAAAAAAAGTGTTTGATTCTTGTTTATGGTATACATTGACAACTTTTTAAAAATTCCCTATAGCTTTGGGGTTTTTTGTTTGTTTGTTTGTTTTTTGCTTAGGCAAGGATATCTTACCATATGTTTATACAAATATTTTTCTATCTTTTTTAAAATTACTATTTTTATTTAAATATTTATAATCTACTTGTAACTTATCTTTAAATATGATAAGCAAAAGGTCTGTTTTCTTTCAGAAAGATGGTTAATTATCAGCATCATTTATTCAACAAACCATAAATTTCCAACCGAAATAAAACTTTATTACTTCTCTATCAGAAATGGAGAGATTCGGCAGGTAGAAAACCAATAAGGATAAAGTTGAATACAACAACACCATCCATTAGCTGGATATAATAGACATCTATACACTACCTCATCCAACAACAGCAGAATGGGAATGCTTCTCAAGCTAACATGGGACATTCACCAAGACAGACCACATTCTGGGTCATAAGACACCCTTAACAAATTTAAAAGAATAAAAATCACACAATGTCTGCTCTTAGATCACGATGCAATTAAACTAGAAATCAGTAACAGAAAGACAACTGAAAAATGACCAAACACTTAGACAACATATTTCTAATAACACATGGGTCAAATAAGAGCTCTCAAGATAAATTTAAAATGTTTTGAACTAAATGAAAATGAAAATGCAACTTACGAAAATTTGTGGGATGCACGAAAGTAGTGCTTAAAGATAAATTTATAGCATTGAATGAATAGATTAGAAAACAAGAAAAATCTAAAAACAATAATTTTAGTTCCCACCTTAGGAAACTAGAAAAAGAAGAGCAAATTAAATCCAAAGTAAGCAGAAAAAAGTAATCATAATATTTAGAGCAAAAATAAATGAAACTGAAAACAGAAGATCAATAGAGAAAAATCATCAAAACCAAAGCTGGTTTTTTGAAAAGATTAGTAAAACTGATGAGCCTCTAGCCAGATTAATAAGGAAAAAAGAGAGAGGACACAAACTGCTAATATTGGAAATGAAAGTGGGAATATCGCTACAGATCCTTGGACATTAAAAGGATAATAAAGTGGTACTATAAACAACTGGATACCCACAGATTTTATAACCAAGTGAAATGGACCAATTATATGAAGAACACAGTTTGCCAAAATTCACACAAAAAAGAAACAGACAATCTTGAATAGGCCTATATCTATTAAAGTAGTTGATTCAATAATTCATAACCTTCCAAAACAGACAGTACTAAGCCCAGAGGGGTTCACTACCGACCATTTAAGAAAGACATTCTAGGGGCGCTTGGGTGGCTCAGTTGGTTGAGCGTCCAACTTCGGCTCAGGTCATGATCTCCCGGTCCGTGAGTTCGAGCCCCGCGTCGGGCTCTGGGCTGACAGCTCAGAGCCTGGAGCCTGTTTCAGATTCTGTGTCTCCCTCTCTCTCTGACCCTCCCCCGTTCATGCTCTGTCTCTCTCTGTCTCGAAAATAAATAAATGTTAAAAAAAAAAAGATTAAAAAAAAAAAAAGACATTCTACCAATCCTCTACAATCTCTGTCAGAAAACAGAAGTGGGGAAGTACTTCCTAGCTCATTCTATAAGGTCAACATTGCCCTAACACCAAAACAGACAAAAATATCACAAGAATAGAAAAGAGACCAATATCACTCATGGACATAGAAAAAAAAAAAAAAATCCTCAACAAAAGAGTAGCAAAATTGAATCCAACAATGTATAAAAAGAACCGTACACCAGGACCACATGGGATTTACCACAGGTTTATAAAGCTGGTTCAACATTTAAAAATCAATTAATGTAATCTATCACATCATGAGTTAACAAGAAAAAAAAAATATGATTACATCAATAGAAAAAGTAAAAGCATTTGACAAAATACAACACCCATTTATAATAAAAACTCTCATAAATTAGAAATAGAGGGGAACTTCCTCAACTTTATAAAGAATAGCTACAAAAATACTTACAGCTATCGTAATGCTTATGCTGAGAAACTCAAAGCTTTCCCCCTAAAATTAGGTACAAGGTAAGGATGTCCCCTCTCACCACTCCTTTTCAACATCATAGTGGAAGTTCTAGCTAATATAAGACAGGAAAAGGAAATAAATGGTACACAGATTCACAATGAAGAAGTAAAACTGTCTTTGTTTGCAAATGACATGACTGTCTATGTAGAAAACCCAAAAGATTTGACAAACAAAACCTCCTGGAACTGGGGCACCTGGGTGGCTCAGTCGGTTAAGCGTCCGACTTCGGCTCAGGTCACGATCTCACGGTATGTGAGTTCAAGCCCCGTGTCGGGCTCTGTGCTGACTGCTCAGAGCCTGGAGCCTGCTTCAGATTCTGTGTCTCCCTCTCTCTCTGACCCTCCCCCATTCATGCTCTGTCTCTCTCTGTCTCAACAATAAATAAATGTTAAAAAAAAAAAATTAAAAAAAAAAAACCAAACAAACAAAACCTCCTGGAACTAATAAGCAATTACAGCAAAATTGCAAGATAAAAAGGTTAATATTCAAAAGCCAATCATGTTCCTATATACAAGCAATGAACAAGAGGAATTTGAAATTAAAAACACAATACCATTTACACCAGCCCCCCAAAGAATAATTTCAACTTAGATAGAAATCTAACAAAATATGTGTAAGATCTACATGAGCAAAGCCACAAAATTCCGATGAATGAAATCAAAGAAAAGTTGAATAAGTGGAGAGATATCTCATGTTCATAGATAGGAAGAATCAATATTGTCAATCATATGTCAATACATATCTTGTATCTTGTATACAGATACAAGATATGTATTCTTTCTAACTTGATCTATAGATTCAATGCAATCCCAATCAAAATCCCAGGAAGATATTTTGTGGATACTGACAAACTGATTATCTAGAGTTTTTTATCATGAGGTAAAAGACCCAAAGTAGCCAACACAATACTGAAGGAGAAAGAGGAAATTTTAAAGTTTATATCAAGAAATAAAAGACCCAGAATAGCCAACACAATACTGAAGGAGAAGAGCAATGTTGGAGGACTGATATTGCTCAACTTCAAGACTTACTATAAAACTACAGTAATTAAGGCAATGTGGTATTGGCAAAAGAATAGACAAATCAATGGAACAAAACAGATTCCAGAAACAGACCAACATAAATATAGTCAACTGATCTTTGATAAAGAAGTAAAGGAAATATGAGGGAGCAAAAACCAAAAACCAATCTTTACAAAAAGGAGGATAAAACAAGTGAACATCCACATGCAATCATCATCATCATCATCATCATCATCTAGATACAGACCTTACACCCTTCACAAAAATTAACTCAAAATAAATCACAGACTTAAATGTAAAGTGGAAAACTACAAAACTCATAGGGATAATACAGGAGAAAACCAAGATGACCTTAGATACGGTGATGCCTTTTTAGATATAATCAAAGACATGATCCATAAAAAGAAATAATGGATGGTCTGGCTGCATTAAAATTAAACACTTGTGCTCTGCAAAAGACAATGTCAAGAAAATGAGAAAACAAGCCACTGGCCAGGAAAAAAAATATTTGCAAAAGATATATCTGATAAAGGACTTTTACCCAAAATATACAAAGAACTCTTAAAACTCAACAAGAAAACAAACAACGCAATTAAAAAATGGGCTATAGAGCTCAACAGACACCTCAACAAAGAAGACTTACAAATAGGAAATAAGCATATGAAAAGACGTTCCACATCATATGTCATGAGGGAAATGTAAATGAAAACAACAATGAAATACCACTACATACCTACATGTATTCATATTTACGTTATTGCCTATAATTTACAAATTCCCATAGGGAATTTCATGTTAATTGCTATTCTAAGTAGTAATTTGTAATCATATTTGTAATGTTTTTTATTATAAATTAATGACAAATACCCTTCATAACCAATGCTAGGAAACTAATAAATATTTCAATAAAAGAAAGTCATTAAATTTTTAATCTTAGTGCAGTATGCTTCCATAAAGAAGTATATCTTCAAAGTGCTGTGAATAACTTAACATCTATAACTTTAGGCATGTAACAGTGCTACTGACAAAAATCTACTTTTAATTAAGAGAAAAATAAAAACAAATCAGAGAATTTGAGACTTAGAAGGTACCTTGGAAATATCTAGTCTATCTGCCTTATTTGAACATTAAGGAAATGAGATCTGGCCAAGTTAACTGTCTTAGCCAAACTTACAGAACTGGCTAGTGACTCATCTAGCCCTCCTAATTCCAATCTAGGATGTTTGGTTTCAGTAATTTTTAGTGTAATTTATCCATATAAAATGAAAGAAAAACATGGATAATAAAGTTGAAATTATAACTATGTTATAGTGATAAATGATTTTTATATTAATATTTTAATTATAGTCTATAAAATATATAAGCAATTAGAAAATGCAATGATTGGGGTGCCTGGGTGGCTCAGTTGGTTGAGCGTCTGACTTCGGCTCGGGTCATGATCTTACAGTTTGTGGGTTCGAGCCCTGCATCAGGCTCTGTGCTGACAGCTCGGAGCCTGGAGCCTGCTTGGATTCTGTGTCTCCCTCTCTCTCTGACCCTCCCCCCGTTCATGCTCTGTCTCTGTCTCAAAAATAAATAAAAATTAAAAAAAAAAAAAAAAAGAAAATGCAATGATTACTAATAATATAACAGGATATTTTTAAGCTCCAGTAATATAGATATTTAAGAGTAATAAATTATAATTATAAAAAGCCATCTCTGAGAAACAAAGTAGCCCAAATTTTCAGCATCAGAGAATATTTACACTTTAGTATATATATTTGTTTGGTACTTTATGCAGACTTACACTCTTTAACTAAAGAAAAAAGGAAATATACTCACAGGAAATGAAAGACTCCAAAGAACATTCCTAACATTTTGTAGGTCATTAAACATTATGTGAGCCTACCATTTTCAGACACTGTACATGATACTGACATTTACAGATGGTGAAGAGGAAAAACAATCCTTGTCCTCAGGTATTCGACCTAGAAACTGCAGCAGCCAAGTGAATAAGAAGTATAGTATATGCGGGGCGCCTAGGTGGCTCAGCTGGTTAAGTGTCCGACTCTTGGTTTTGGCTCAGGTCATGATCTCACGGTTCGTGGGTTCAAGCCCCATGTTGGGCTCTGCACTGACAATGCAGAGCCTGCTTGGGATTCTCCTTCTCTGCCCCTCCCTCTGCATGCTCTCTCTCAAAATAAAGAAAGAAACTTAGAAGAAAAAAAAAAACAAAAGAAAAGAAGAAGTATGGTATGTGTTTCTGTGTCTTTAGGCCTTTGTTCCTGCCCTGGTTATGACAGGAGAGAGAGAAAAAGGTATCTAACTGTAGTGGTGATGGAGCTGGGAGAAGACAAGGCAGGGGAGAGAATGGTAGGAAGGTTTCTCAGAGAAGGTGACAGAACAAGCTGCGTCTAAAAGAAGAGTAGGCGTTTCCAAGCAGACAAAAGTCCGCGGAGGTTTTTCAGGATGAGAACTGCAGGGAGCAAAGAAAGATAAAACAGCATCTCTTGAAGGACCACAAACGCATCAAGGTAATTATGCCTTTTCTTTTAGACATCAGGAGTCTGGCATAATTTCAGAACACATATTGGCGTTCTGTAGGCAACTGGAAATTAAAGTTTTAGGCGTAAGAGAGAGTTTGGCTGAACACAGAGTCAAAGCCATTAGGGAATAAGTGACCTGTAAATAAGACAGGCCAGGCAACATGTAGTACAGAATGAAAAGAAGATCAAAATGGAATTCTTACAAATACGAGCCCTTAACGTCCAGCAAAGGAACTCAAAATGGACATGAAAAAAAAAAAAAAAAAGAAGAAAGAAAGAAAGAAAGAAAGAAAGAAAGAAAGAAAGAAAGAAAATGAAGAACTACGAAAACAGGGCAAACTAAATTAAAGAGCAGGAATACTTCAAGGGCAGAGTAAGCAAGAGTATCAAACACAGTAGACGTAAAGACTAAAATGTGTCCACTGTTCTTTGGTGACTTTAGCCGTGGCAGTTGTAGTCATGTAGTGGGGTGTATGACAGACCATGGTAGACTGAGTAATTAATGGAAGTGGATGCCTCCAACACAGACTTTTCTTTCAGAAGGTTTCGTTATAAAAGTACAGGAAGCAAGAACAGGTGCTGATGCAAATAAGTTTACAGATGTGGTGGAAGGAATCTGAGCGAGTCTCTTATGATGATTTCTGTTTTCTCCAGGAAGGAGAAGATGAGGTGTTTTGCTAAGACTCTGAAAAGAAGTGTTGAGGAGAATGAAAGTCAGAAACGGGCACTATGAAGACTGAATGCGCTGACCAGGAAAATCTAGGAAGGTCAGGCATTGTTATTGACCTGGGGAAGGTTGTGGAGAAACTTATGAACTCACTAAAGAAAATTTTAATTAATACTAGTCCTGGCTATTTTATCAGTAAGCAAATACCTAAAACAAAGTAGAGAAGAATTTTCAGTATTCTTTAGCAAACTAAATTAAGCAAAAAAATTTAAAATAGGATGAATGTTTACTAAATATGGATATCCTGATAGGCACTTAGAGATTTGCATATAAGAATATATACAAAAGCAATCTTTTTAAATGTAGGACATATTTCCTTAATAAGAGAAAAAAATCAAAGTAAATAATGTTCTAGTGAAATAAATTAATTACTAGGAACTTAAATCATTAAATCCAGTCTATCTATTGAGATAAGATTTTTAAAAATATCTTCATGGGTCTGAAATGTGAAATATTCCACTTATCTCTGTAACTCCTCAATTATGATGCATTTCTACGTGTCACTTATTTTAAGTGATTGAAAAAAAGTTCTGATAAAGTATTCTTGATAAGAAACGACTATTCTTCCCTCCCACCCCACCCTCCCACCCACCCTACCCCACCTACAACAATTATTTTGGAACTGCTTTAGTTTGTTGAGGTCATACTTTTACACCTGAAAGTAAGTGAAAGTGATGGAAAGTGTTTTATTCAATGAAATCAAGGTTGCTTTTCTGCAAATATTAATTTCTATTTCCAGACTTGCCATTGTGCATTTAAAGATTAAGACGACGGGACACCTGGGTGGCTCAGTTGGTTAAGCGTCCAACTTCTGATTTCAGCTCAGGTCATGACCTCATGATTTGTGAATTCAAGCCCTGAGTTGGGCTCTGTGCTGACAGTGCAGAGCCTGCTTGTGATCCTCTCTCTCGCTGTCTCTCTGACCCTCCCCTGCTCATGCTCGCTCTCTCTCTCTCAAAATAAATAAACTTAAAAAAAATTAAGATGACTATTAGCTCCAAAATTCAAGTGTGAAAACTGCCTTTGAACATTATAATAAAATACCATTTTTTATTGGAACTTAATTGGGATTACTATTCTTATTCTAGGATGACACTTATTTTTTTTTTAAGTAGTCTCCATGCCCAACATGGAACTTGAACTCATGACCTTGAGATCAAGAGTCAGATGTTCTACCAACTGAGCCACCCAGGTGCCCCTCTAGGATGATACTTCTGGAAAAATTCTAAATTTGTTTCTAAAATAGTAGCATTTAGTTCCTCTGGAGAGACAAGTTTTGTTAATCTAGCTCCTGATGAGTGATCTTGGTAGGTCACCTACACAGTTAGATCGACAAGAGTTACCATCTCTTCTCCAAGAGTTGACACTCTCCCCCAAAATGTCCAATGTACACTCACTTCTGTTCTGTAAACTGTTACTTCTAGTGTCACCACAAAAGATACCAATATCATTTGGTCTAAAACTTCTTGGAACTCAATCACAAGGTTTATTCTTTCAGAAAGGAAGCAAGTAATTTTTGACAGTGATGTTTAAAACACACACATACACAGAAAAGCACACACGTAACATAATTTGCAAGAGTCAGAGGTGTACTTCTTACAATAATATGAATAGTTGATTTTCTTAAAAACCACTACTCTAAATTACAATTAATTTATAACAAAACTATGCAACATGTAAGTATTATTTTATTACTATCATTAATGTTGACCATTCATGTTAGGCACTGTGTTAGAAGACATAGATATCATTTCATTTGATTCTCATAACCACCTTATGATATAAATATTATTACCTATATTTCAGCATGGGTAAATTGAGGTTTCAAGAAATTTAACTCACTCAATGGCACATTTTACGTAAGCTTGGAGTTGAAACCAGGTCCATATAATTCCAAAACCCAAGCTTTTTTTTTTTTTTTTAAGTTTATTTATTTTGAGAGAGAGAGAAAAGTGCTTGTGCACGTGGGGAAGGAGCAGAGAGAGGGAGAGAGAGAATCCCAAGCAGGCCTCACACCATCAGCGTGGGGCCCAACGTGGGGCTTGAACTCATGAAACATGAGATCATAACCTGAAGCCAAAATCAAGAGTCAGATGCTTAACTGACTCAGGCGTCCCCTGCAAAACCCATGCTTTTAACCACTAGGCTAGGGAGCTATTAGTTCGCTACTTATTAAAAATCTTTAAAT
The DNA here is from genome assembly GCF_023721935.1 of Panthera uncia. Lineage (NCBI taxonomy): Eukaryota > Metazoa > Chordata > Mammalia > Carnivora > Felidae > Panthera > Panthera uncia. The sequence goes on along the minus strand of NC_064811.1, from coordinate 20,879,231 downwards.
GGATGGGTTATATGATCAATGGGCTTTAAGCAAAATAAAAATTTTTTTTCAAAAGGAATCAATGTTTTATATAATTGTTCTTTATTGAATCTGTTACTTACCTGTTGGTGATTTCTCTTCATATTCATTTTATTTCCTAAAATAAAATGTTTCTGTACTAAGAAAACTAATATTGCCACATAATCTGTCAGTTTTTAGAACCCTAAAAATAGTGCATGTTTCAAAAGCAACTGTAGGGAGAAAGCGCTCATTTACATATACTGAGTGGTCTTTTATCTCTCCTTATTCTAATATCCCAGTTCTTTTACATGTCTTCACTGATCTCCACTGGCAGACTCCATTTCTTAAAATTTTATTTACTGCTCTTGTACATGTAAGTTTAAAATATCCAACTAATTATCGATAACAAAAACTTTCATGTTAAGCACGCAGTGATTTTATTCTATGTTAATCTTGTCTTAGAACTCAAAACTACAGTGATTTTTGTAAATGAAAAAGGGGGTAAATATATAAGGCTAAGAAACCAAAATTAAAAAAAAAAAAAGTATTTCTATTTTGAATAATTGGTTACTGGGGCACCTGGTGGCTCAGTCAGTTAGGGTCCAGCTTTGCCTCAGGTCATGATCTCACAGTACGTGGGTTGGAGTCCCGCATCGGGCTCTGTGCTGACTGCTCAGAGCCCGGAGCCTGCTTCAGATTCCGTTGTCCCCCTCTCTCTCTGCCCCTCCCCTGCTCACACTCTGCCTCTCTCTCTCTCTCTCAAAAATAAATAAACATTTAAAAAATTTAAAAAAAAAACAATGTGAATCACTGGTCATTGAAGAATAAATGTCAATAAGCTCAAATTTAGCCTATCTTCTTTGACTCTTACCTCAGGTTGACTGGAAATATTCAAAATGAGAGCCCATAATTCCGCTCTCAGTGCTGTGGGGCTTCCTTGTCTGATATACTGTTGAGCAGCGGCACTATCTTGTTCTGCTAGAACTGGCAAAAGGAGAGTAAAATCTCATTACAAATTTCATAATGTAAGACAACACTGAAATATTTTAACTAAAAATCTTTGGGGAAGCTAATATTTCATCTCTATATCTAACATAATTATATCACGTCTTGACAGCCTTCTTGTACTCTCTGAATTTTGATGTGGCCCTGTTTACAGCCCTAGACATGTTGAGTCCGAAATTCCTCTACCTCCCACCCAATTTGGTAAAAATTTTTAATGTAGGTACTTTGAAATCACTTTGTTCCACGGATCTGAAACTAGTGATATAGACACATAAATTTCTTAGGCATATTCTCTAAGTCAGGAATGTTCTAGTATTTTGAAGTACTATGGTATTTGAAGTATTATGGCTAAGAATTATAAAGAATTCGATGACTTCTTAGCTATTTCCCAAAATCAACAGAAAAGAGAGATTTTTTTAAAAAAGAACTAAAAACAGAAAAGAACTAATAATCTTTTAAGAAGGCCAAAAGCTCTTTATAATCAGCCAAGTTCACAAAATAAAGATATTATGCTTTTGCTTTCATTTTCGTTTTTATTTTCTTTAATGAAAATACCAGCTATTAAGTCTGAAAATAAAGGCTCTCCCAAAACACACAAAACAAAAATAAAAGCAAAAAAAGACATATCAGACAACTGCCGATATTTGTCTAATATATTATTTTATTCTTAAAAGAAAAGGGAAAAAACTTGTACTAAATGAAAATGACATAACCAAAAGAAACAAAGGGATCATATAAAAGAGATGAGACATGGGGTGCCTGGGTGGCTCAGTCGGTTAAGCGTCCGACTTCAGCTCAGGTCATGATCTCGCTGTCTGTGAGTTCGAGCCCTGTGTCGGGCTCTGTGCTGACAGCTCAGAGCCTGGAGCCTGTTTCAGATTCTGTGTCTCCCTCTCTCTCTGACCCTCTCCCGTTCATGCTCTGTCTCTCTCGGTCTCAAAAATAAATAAACTTAAAAAAAAAAAAAAAAAGAAATGAGACATATTCCTTAATTTGCAACTCTGTTTAATGAAAACGTCAAACATACGAGTAAAAAATGATGATGTCTTGAATAAATATTATTTTGAAAAATTGAAGTATGGAGTTTAGAACATGACAATCGCCCTAGAAGGTACATTCTGGCACAAAGACTTATCTGCACTTCACATTTCAAAGACAAAATAAGATTTATAAAAACAAGGAGAAGAATCTTCAAAAGATAGGGAAAAAATTATTCCCCAGAACACTAAGGGCCGCTTTGGGTATTAAGTCTTACCATTGTGAACAGTCATTGAGAAGTACAGCTTCTCCTAATGCAGGGGCATATTCCAATTAACGCTAATGAGAAGTGTGTGGGCGCATGAAAGAGACAGCCTTCCTCTTTGATTTTAAAATGAAATTCTGCTGAATGGATTAAGCTCACATTTTCGAAGAATGTGTGTCTGCATTTATTATTTCCTTTTTAGTGAACCATCTGTGTTCTTCTTTGTCTAGCATTTATTGATGAAGCCAAAATGATGCATTCCTCCTCTTTATAAAGATTCCCATTATATTACCTACATAGTTAAATAGTATTCTTTTTTAGATTTTTAGCTTTCCAGAGATTGAATTTCAGTTGGAGGTACATGATGCAGACATTTACTTAAGACTGTTTCATTTTCAGAAATCATAATTAGTAGAGTCAAAAGCTTACCTTTTTGCCCAATACGTACATGCTCATTTTCAAAAAGTTCTAAAAATGATAAAATTATTAGACACAAGTATGATCAACCACATTTATAACAACATAGGTATATTTTTTTCTGGTATTGATACTGTTAATTATTTCTAAAGCTGAATGGTTCTGTATAAAACTATAAGAATATTTATCTTTATATATAGAAAAATCTTTTTTGTAAGTTGTTTAAAGCTTATGGAAATTAAAAGGGAGTTAAGCACATTTAATCAGAAGAAGAAACTGATAACTAATTTTGCATTGTTAAAATAAAACAGAATATCTTTTCACAACAGAAAAAAGGTCCACTCCTCTTGACAGCTTCATTTACAAAGCCCTACTGCTGCTCTAATCTGCCATGAAAGCATAGCTAAAAAAATAAAGCCTTAATGCTATTATAGGTAAAATCCCACTACACAAATGCCATTTTAAAAGATTATATGGGAGAAACAAAGATTTGCTTTTAAAGTACCCATCATAATGGCAAAAAAACTCATAAACTAAACCACATTAAAAAAAACTTCTCTTGGGGCACCTGGGTGGCGCAGTCGGTTAAGCGGCCGACTTCGGCTCAGGTCACGATCTCGCGGTCCGTGAGTTCGAGCCCCGCGTCGGGCTCTGTGCTGACGGCCCAGAGCCCGGAGCCTGCTTCCGATTCTGTGTCTCCCTCTCTCTCTGCCCCTCCCCCGTTCATGCTCTGTCTCTCTCTGTCCCAAAAATAAAAAAAAAAAAAAAAAAAAAAAAAAAGTTGGGAAAAAAAAAAACAAAAACTTCTCTTTATCAAAAGACACCATTGAGAGTGAAAATGTAAGTCACAGGGTGGGAGAGTATCTGTGCAATACACATATGTGGCAAAGGACTTGTATCCAGAACATGTAAAGAACTCTTGGTAAAGACAGACAACTAACTATCTGACCCAATAGGCAAAATATGTGACAGGTTCTTTACAAAAGAGGAGACCCAAAGGACCAGTAAAGTTATGAAAAGAGGCTCAACCACATTAGTCATCAGAGAAACACAACGAAAGCTGCTATGAAATATATACCCATCATAACGCCTAACACGAAAAAGCCTGTCAATTCTAAATGCAAAGTAAGTGGAGCAAATGAGCTTTTCGTACAAAGGTGGTGGGAGTGTAAATTAGTGCAGCCACTTGGAAACCCATGCACATCCTGGAACAATTAGCAATTTACTCTCAGGTGTACACCTTAATGCACGCATATGTGCACCCAGGAACATATACTAGAATATTCATGGCAGCAATAATGGTAATAACCAAACAGTGGGAACAACTCAACTGATCATCAACGGCAGAACTCATCAACAGTATGATTCCATATCTATAAACTACAAAATACGCAAAAGTAGCCTACGATGTTAGAAGTCAGGATGGTTAAGCAAAAATAATATAAAAACAGGGAGGGGGACAAAAACGTAAGAGACTCTTAAATATGGAGAACAAACAGAGGGTTACTGGAAGGGTGGTGAAGGGGAATGGGCTAAATGGGTAAGGGACATTAATGAATCTACTCCTGAAATCATCGTTGCACTATATGCTAACTAGCCTGGATGTAAATTAAAATTAAAAATAAATAAAATAAATTAAATTTTTAAAAAAGTCAGGATAGTTGTCACCCACGGAGGTGGCAGAGACCGGAGGTGTGCCTGGAGGCTTCTAGGATGCTGGTAATATTCTTATTTCTTGATGGAGTCAGAGGTTTCATAAGTGTGCTCACGTGGTAAAAATTCACTGATCTGTATACTTATGATTTGTGCCCTTTTCACTATGTACACTATACTTCTATAAGTTATTTAAAAATTAAGAGCAAAAAAAGAAAAGGATACTGACACTATAAGGGGAAAACTTTTAGCTCTTCTCTCCATCTCAGAGAAAATCCGTTTGTCAACTTCCTTTCTTCCCCTACCCACAGTCTGACAAAGGAGCAGCTGTTAATGGGATTTGTTAGATTTTACAACAGTGATTAGTTTGCCTTTTCTCACAAATGGCATAATGGTGTGTTAAGGGTCATGAACTTAACATGTGACTGTCTGGGTAAGTAGAACCTGGGTCTCCCGGCAACCTGGTGACCATCTTGGCACTTGATTCCCTCCTGAGCAGAATGCTCGTGCTTAGACACTTCAGAGCTCTTATCTGAACTCAGTGGCCTGCTGGTGGCCAGACCTGGGCATTGAGGGAGAGGGAGACCTGTCCTGGCCTAATATTTTAATGCAGTTTTCTAAAAAGCCTGTTCTGTGATCCCCGGGGTCAGCCCAGCTGACCAATACAAAATGGTACTCTACTTCATTCTTCCATATGTTAATATTTTCAGTGTTAGATATTTTTTTTAGATTTAAAAAATTACCATAAAGCTGGTTTTACTAAATACAATATTTGAAGCAGAGTACTCTATTCTTTTAGTTTATTTTATTCCTAATGGCTCTGAAGTTGAGCAGATTATACAATGACCAAGCAAAGCGTTTGGGATGACTGCCAACACACAATCATTTTCTATGACTAAAGTATTTGAATATATTTACTCCAAAGCCTGTATATAAAATAACAATACCAGTTTCATTTTAATTAGCTGCCATTAGCTTCTAACTGCCAAAGCTCAGTGACCAAAGAATCAAATGTTGTCAGCCAGTTCTTGTCTCTTGTAAAAATGGATGACACTACTGGATGGTAATAGTGCTTTATCACTAAAAGTAGTAGGAAATAAAAATTAAAAAAAAAACTTCTTTATAGAATTTAACTATTCAATCATGTGACATACAACGACTTTGCTTTGTAAGTGCTATTTTCTAGTCCAAGAATAAGAAGCCAAAAAAAGTCAGAACCAGAATTTCCAATCCGTTACTTAAAAAATGCTTGTTATGCTGTTATTGACTACGTTAATAAATACATCTATATTAGTAAATCTTGCTTGGGAAAAAAAAGTGCTCTGGTGAAATGAATTGGGGAGATTCTAAGCTAGAAGTTTACTTAGGATTTCTCATAGTCTTAAAGATAGTGACACAAACTAAAGATCTTAAAAATGTATATGACACAGCCTTTCTCAAACCTCATTTAGCAGTAAGATCCTCTGTTTCACAGGACATCTATCTGATGAATGCTTCATGGGACACACTTCAGAAAATGCTGAGCCAACTAAAGCTGCTTTTTCTTTTAGAAATAATAAACTGTTGAAAATGTCTATTCAGCAAAATCCCATCTCATAAGTTCATTAGTATGTATATTCAGGCAATAATATCAAACACATGACCCCCCCCCTTTATCAAAAAGCCTTATGAAAGAGTATTGATCTTGCTTATCCTTCTAGCATGAGTCTTCTACATGGTTTCCATTTTAAGTATGTAGATGTGTACATATGTGTATTTGAAATAATGAATATTCATGAGAGTTTGTAGGAATAATGGATATGTCTAACTTTAGATTATTTTAAAATCTGGATTCCGTATTATAAAGGTAAGGATTTTTCTCCTGACTCTTATTTATGTAAAAGCTGTTAAGCTAGTAAGTAGGATATGTACCTCAAATATGAAAATTGAGTTAAGAGTATTGATAAAACATAAGTGACACAGGTTTTTAAAGACGGATATAGTGCCTTTAAGTCAGAGTACACTTAATCCTAAATATAAAACTTGCCTCTAGCCAGACACAAGTATTGGCAACATTTCAAACCGTTAGCAGCACAGTTCCAGTTTGACCAAAGCCACAGACATAGACCAAAACATTAAAAATACCCATGAATTCTAGGCAAAAGTAGTTATCTATAACCCTGTTCTTCTTTCTAAGTAATACTGTTGGTTAGCAATTCTCAAATCATGTAAAAATCCAAGTACTATATCACTGAAATCAATCTCATTGGATAGACACCAATTTAACCCAATTTCTAGCAGTATTCCTTTGAGAAGTAGAGAGTAAAAATAAATGCATCAACTAAAGAGATTATCAATCTCCTCTGGGAAGATAGAAGTGCTCCTTCCTCTCCTCCAACTGCCCCTTGTATGCAAGAATAGCAAATACCACACTGAGTCTTATCTATATCTGTATTTCTACTATACCTTCCCTAAGAGTAAAGATTATGTCATATCTATGTGTTCACTAGTCCCTGGCCGTTAGCAGGGTCTCACGTTTGTGAATCAAAGAAGAAAGAACTATACTCTAGATTAAGAAAAATACTGGGTCTTCTAAAGCATAGCTACTATAGAGTTTAGAACAACTTTAAGCAATTCTTAAGGATAATTTAAAAGTAAAAAACACAAATATCATTCAAGGTTGTATTATTATTTCCTTTTCCTTTTGTTGTATATGGCTATCACTGGCCATGAACAGAAATATAGGATATCTGCCTTAATCTGTTCAGATTGCTACAACAAAAACCCCACAGACTGGTTTATAAACAATAGCAATTTATTTGTTACAGTTCTAGGGGCTAGAAGTCCAAGATCAGGGTGCCAGCATGATGGGTTGTGGTGAAGTTCTTCTTCTGGGCTGTAGACTGCTGACTTTTCTCTGTGTCCTCACATGGTGGAAGGGGCTAGAGAGCTCCTTTACAAGGGCACTGATCTCATTCATGAGGGCACACCCTCTTGACCTAACCATTTTCCTGAGACTTCACCGAATACCATCACCTTGGGGGTTAGGAGCTCAAAATATGAATTTCAGGAGGACACAAACATTCAAACCATAGCAATATCTTATTCTGTAAGATGTCTGATATCTTCTTATAAAATAAGAAAAGACTATCAAAGGGATCAGGAGGGGAGGCAGCAGACTTTGGAGGCAGACTGCTTAGTGTTGAATCTTGATTCTAGCACTTATTAGCTTTGTGAACTTGGGCAAGTACTTAACATCTTCACTTCTTAACTTTAAAATGATAGTAACACTTCTACCTTACACAATACTAAAAAATTTAAGACCATAATGCAGTGCTACTATGTATCGCTAGGATGACTGAAACAAAGGTGGAATACATCCTGCATTAGCAAGCATATGAGACAGCTTCTAATCTCATCCCTTGTTAGTGGAAGTATAAACTGGTACTACCAGTTTTGAAAATTCTTTGGCAGTTATCTACTAAAAATGAATTTATGCGAACCTCGGGAGAGGGAAATTGCCTTTTCAGGTGTGTATTCAACAGAGGAGTATACACGTGCTCACCAAAAGAAACATACTAGGATGTTCATAGCAGCCTTGTTTGTAACAGCCGCCAACCTGAAACTTCCCAAATACTCATAAATGTGTGGTATGTTATTACAGTGGATCGACCATCATGCAAAAAAAAATGGCCCACAAATACATAAAACAATATGGTTGAATCTCACAAATATAATATTGAACAAAAGAAGTCAAACATCAAAGGGTAGATACTATATGCTTCCATTCATATTAAGTTCAAGAATTGGCAAAATTAATCTATACTGCTAGAAATCAGAATAGTGGTTATTTTTGACAAAGAGGATGAAGACTGAAGGGAGCCTCAGTATATTGATCTGGGTGGTATTTTAATAGGTGTGCCCAAATCATAAAAATCCAACGAGCCATTCTCTTATAGTATATGTCCTTTTTCTTTCTTTCTTTTTTTTTAAATTTTTTAAGTAATCTCTACCCCCAGCATGGGGCTTGAACTCACAACCCAGAGATCATGAGTCATATACTCTACCGACTGAGCCAGCCAAGCACCCCCTATGCTTTTCTATATGCATTGTACATTAACAAAGTTTTAAAAATGGTAATAATACATACTTTCTAGAGCTGCTAGGGTTAAAATGAGATAATACACATCCAGCACATAGTAATGTACTCGATGACTGTTTATTAGGTTTATAATTATTATTAACAATAAGAAATAGCCAAATTCCTTATTTTATAGAGAAAGAAGCAAGTCCAGAAACGTAAAGTGACTTGTTCAAGTCCCACAGCTAGCCAGTGCAGAGGAAAGACTAGAACAATTCCACAAGATGGGCCTCCCATATTTTAAGTCAATTTTTACTTCCTGTTGATTATAGCTAAATACCAATCCGATCTTTTATGAAAAGCACATTGTATTTATGCACACAAAAAAATAAAAGCTAAGGAAATTTTCTGTTTGGTTAATATTTAAAAGATACTAATTTTATACCCTAAATTTATACTAGGTAGAATATCAGTATTCAATTAACTTGATGATACAAACAATAAAAATAGATGGTAATGGCCAGTAAATGTAAACATGAGTGCTGCCAATGAGGATTTTGCCAAAAAAACTGACTTAAATATGTCTAATGACTTTTCAAAAATTACTTTAAAGACCTTCAAACAAAAATACAAAATCTAGCTGAATTCTGATCATTGCAACATACAGAGTTCTATTCAATAATTAACAATAATCAAGGAGAATCAAAAAGTATGCTTAGTTTTCAGATGTAAAAGAGTTACTAGATTAATTTGGAAATGAAAAGATGAGCCTTAAACTGACTCTCATTTATCATTAATTATATGCCATCTGAGAGAAACACTCACCAGGAGGCACTTGTGTAGAATCATCTATACCCAGCTGTCCTGTAGTTAAGCCCAATTCTACAAAGAATTCTTTCTGGAAAATAACACACATAGAATTAACATACATCTCAGTGGTTTGTCATACAGTAGAAACAAAAGTCATCTCATCTTAACATCAGCTTAAATAAAAAATCACAATGTAAAATGAATTTTTGCTTCATTTAAATATCTAAAAAGGATATTATTGCACTTTTCAGTAGTAATGCATTAGTTCAAAATTTTGCCTTTTTAAGTGATAGATGATTCAGTAAAGACATGATAATTATACTTTTGAGTAAAAAACTAATAACATTAAAATCATTCCTCAAACACAAACACACAGTATGTGTAGAATTCATCAATTTTATTTCTAAATTCATCATCTAAAATTACCAATTGATTCTCTATTTTCTGTGGTACTGTACTTCATTCTGCTTTTAATCAACTAAACACTGCAAATATCCAAAACAACTTAAATTAATTTTTAAGTAAAATTAGACTATCAAGTGTTCTGCTAAACTAAAAATAAATCAGATTTACTCTCCAGACTTCCTCCACTTATCTAGTAATGTCTAGTGAAAGTAATAATGTTTGTCTGTTATTTTTTAAATAACACAACCCCATATTGTTCACGTTATGTTTACTCCCTAAGTAATTAAATATTTCTATTAACATTTGCCTCAGTGTTTTGTTACCATTCTAATTGCTAAAACCAAACTTCCTTCTTTAAAAAATGGAATTAGTTTTAATCCTTTATAATTATGTATTACTTAAATAGTGATTTATTTGTGTCCCTCATAAGACAGTTATCCAGCCTAACATTCACACTCGTTTCATTTTTGTACTGATTTTATGTAACTGATGTTATACCTCCATTTTTAACTAAACTTGTCTTTAATCTAGACTTCAATTTATGTGTCCCATTTTTAATGACTAAAGAGGCAAAAATGTAATGTTATTCATCCATTTTCAACCACTATCTTCTATTTATTGCAAATACTCTTCCTTCATTTAAATCATTAGAATTAATGATAAGGTATTTGGTTATTTAGTAGTCTTCATCTTTATTCTACAGAAGGGAATTAGGTCCAAAAACATTTCGATATTACCTTCTGTAATCACAATGGAGAATTTTACTTTTGCTAAGACATAAGGCACAGAAATAGAACTCTGAATATCCATTTTCTATTTCACTGCTCTGGACTACTTTTCACTCAACATCACCAGACTTGGGCCCTAATCTCAGATTTCTTTCAAAACTCCCCCTGGGTATTAGGCCTTCTGGAATGCCTTTCTTGATATTCCAGGCTGATATAAGCAACTCTCTATATACATGTATTACCTTTATAAACTTCTAGCAAAGTACATAATCACATCATTTTGTTACTGTTCATCTCCCCACGAACCTGAAGCTCCGAGAATATAAGGACTGTCTCTTATACATATTTGCACGCCCAGTACTTGGCACAGTGCTCAGTGACATGTAGCGGAGGGGCTCAATAATGATACTGAACCACACTGCTGAGCTCTATTCCAACCGGTTGCCTCTACGTGACTGAATTAGTAAACAGGAATGAGTCGACAACTTCACTTTAAGTTGTTTTAAAAAAGAAATGTCGTTTTAACATGGATGAGACTACATAACATTGTGAACTAGGTTTGAGAGCCATCTATTATAGGATCATATGACTCAGTGAGCACAACCAAGTTTAATACTCATATAGAGACCAAGGTCTCAAACAAACCAAACCTCGAGTCAGAATTGTTATCGCCAGGCCGCAGGACTCAGGGAGGGCAGGAACAACTAGCCCTAGTGAGAGCAGGAAGACAAGGACTAACCATACTCTTAATGGGTATAGCCACAATTTTTTTTGAAAATTAGCCACAGGTTTTTGGTTGTTCAATAGCTAAGAATGAAGCCACATCAGTTCTGGGTCTCGTCAGACAGAAGACACAATTAGTCCCACTTATGCACATGCTGACCCTCTCATACAGTGTCCTTTTCCTGCTTCTTTACCTAGAAAACTCCTTCAAGCTAGTCGAAATGGCAGTACCCCTATGGAGACTTCCCACCACTTTCAGGAAAAGAAGCTGCCGCTTCCTTTTCTGTACACTTTGTATAAACTGCTACCAAAAGGACTTCTAACACTTTTTAAAAATAACTTCTTAAAAATTGTTTAACAAAGTTGTAATATTAACGATTAATAGTTATATACTGCTTACTAAGTTCCAAGTACTGTCTATAAGCTTTATATATTATTTTAGCTTCCTAGTGCTGCCATTAAAAAAAAAGTATCACTAACTGGGTGGCTTTCAACAACAAAATGTCTTCTCACGGTTCTAGAGGCTAGAAGTCCAGAATCAAGGCATTAACAGGGCCAAGCTCTCCCTGAAGACTCTAGGGGAGAATCTGTTCCAAGCCTTTTTCAGCTTCTGGTATTGCCGGCAATCTTTGGTGATCCTTGGCTTATAAATGCGTAACTCCAATCTCTGCCTCCACTGTCTTATGACACTCTCCTTGTATGTCTCTCCTCTGTGTCTCTTCTCTTCTTATAAAAAACCTGGTCATATTGGTGTTAGGGCCCACCCTATTTTGATAAGACATCCTCTTAGCTTGACTCCATCCGCAATGGCCCTATTTCCAAATGGGGTCACATTCACAAGTACTGGAGGTTAGGACTTCAACATATCTTTTTGAGGCACACAATTCAACCCCTAATTTTGATCTTAACTTACCGATCTGCACACTACTTCTATGAGATATTATTATCCCTATTTTACAAATAAGAAAACTAAGGCTCAAGGTCAAGAAAATTTATTCAAGGTCACATAGCCAGTAAGGGGCAGGGCAAGAACTTAAACCTCAATTAGGTAGCTTCAGAATAGAATCAACTGACCATCATGCTATACTGCCTTCACATGCAGCAAATAGTTTAAGAAGTCAAGTCAGCTAAAAAATATATAACAACAATCCCTCCAATATATGCATGTGCATGTGTGTGCGCACGCGCACACACACACACACACACACACACACACACAACTGGCCACTATCCAGAAACAACCACTTTCAGCTTTTTTTCTGGTATTTATCTCCAGATTTCAATTAACAAATATAGACTGCTATTCTTATCAATTTTAGGTATCTATTGATTTTTCTTGTAAGTATTTTAGCTCATATACATTCGCTTTTCCTCCAACATTCCAATATAATTATATATCAATTCTTGATTAAATCCATATTAAAAGTTTGCATTATGACTCTTTAAATATTATTCAGTGCTGAGCCATGTCGTATGCTATAAATAGGTTTCCTTTATTTTACTTTTTTTGGTACACGCAGCTGATAATGAAATCATTTTTTTCACTAATATAATTTTCTCTAATCATTTATCTCTTCCTATACCCTTCAAGAACTCTGAAAAGATCCTCCACCATATAATTTTGCAAACCTAACAAGTTTGTACCAACTTTTCTTGCAGGCGGTCATCCTGGAACCCTCCAGCCTCTTGCTCCAATCTAGAATCGTTCTGGTCCTGCTGCACACCCTTTGTCCTGAAACCGCTTGTCACTGTCATCCTGGAAATTCTCTTAGGTCGGAACCCTGTTTCCTGGGTCCCCCTACTTTGCTCTCTGTATCTATGAGCTTGTTTTGGAGACTTCTACCAACAGTTCCCAAATAAGAGTAGATATTTTAGATCACCTAAATATCTGAAAATATCTACTCCAACTTCACATTTGATTAACTGTTGGTTATATATAGAATTCTTGGCTTGAAATCAGTTGGACTGTTAAAGAGATTATTTCAAAATCTTCTAACTGCCCATTTTGCTGCCGGGAAGTCAGATGCCACTCTCATTTCTGACACTTTATATGTATTCTGTCTTCCTTCTATAACAAGTTTTTAGTTTTCTTTTCAGGAGCCTTGATACAGGTCTTCTTTCATTCATGACATTGGGTGGGCCTTTTCATACCGGAGATTCTTATCTTTCAGGTCTTGGGGATTTTAATAATTCCATTACTTCGGTTTTCTCATTCTGGAACTCCCACTGGTCAGATTTTAGCCCTTCTGGATTGATCATCTAAGTAAAAAAACAAAATTTTCCCTCTTACTTTTCATCTCTTTGGTTTTTTCCCTTGTGTTCTGTCTTCTCATAGAGATTTCCTCAGCTTTGCTTTCGACTCTTCTGATTTTTTTTTGCATACCATATTTTTGATTTGTAAAAGTTTTTTTTTTAATTTTTTTAATGTTTATTTATTTATTTTTGAGAGAGAGACAGAGCACGAGCAAGGGAGGAGCAGAGAGAGAGGGACACACGGAATCCGAAACAGGCTCCAGGCTCCGAGCTGTCAGCACAGATCCCGACATGGGGCTCGAACTCACAAACTGTGAGATCATGACCTGAGCCGAAGCCGGACGCTCAACCTACTGAGCCACCCAGACGCCCCTGTGAAAGTTCTTTCTTATTCTCATTTGTTGTTTTAATGAAACTCTGTTCTTGTGTAATTCTTGTTTCATGAGTTGTATCTTCTCTCTGAATATTAATGGTTTAAATCTTCTACTGGGAAGAAATGGTTAACAGGCTAACCTCTTTGTCCATGTGAAGATGACCTTGGGTTTACCTTCTCCCAGCACTGTTGCCCTGAAAATGTGCTGGCGCTCTCTCTCTCTCTCTCTCTCTCTCTCTCTCTCTCTCTCTCTCTCACACACACACACACACACACAAATTGTGGCTAGGAATGCCAGCTACATTACTAAGCAATGCAATTTCTGAAAAAAAATATGACCCTTGATGATAAATTACATCTGAAACAGAAGACTTTGAGTGGACTATAAAAATCTATTGGAAAACACAGGCCTTAGCTGAAACAGTTCCTATCCTGTGTAAGACGTCCCTTTGTTGTACCTAGGCAATTTCGTCACTTACAATTGCCTGCATTCCTTGTGGGGGCTGGAGGCAGCATAGGGTTGGTTGTAAGGACTCCTGGAGAAAAGCTACCTGACATACTGACATGCTGTTTTCTGCCCTGTATTATTCTACAAATCTAAGTGAATCTGACGCCAGGTTATGACCTATTGTATCCTGTGAGTGTGAACATAAATTCAAACCTGAAACCATTATTAAAGCTCATGATAAGTACTCATTCCCTAAACTAGCTTTTTAAAAAATTTTTTTTTAGTTTTGGTGTCTGCCTTTCAAGTTGGAAAATTTCAAGTATCTGCAGATCCTGGGCTGGTAGGTCATATTTAGGAACGAGGCAATAAACAACTGACTGGAAGCTATGTCTGCAAGGATTGGGCATAAGGTGCAGGGGGGAGAGAGAATTGCAGGCATAGTGATGGAGGTAGGGGATGAGGATATTAGCCTCACCATTTGGTCAACTCTCACTTAATTTCTCTGTTTTCAAAACAGTGCCTCATTCTTGTACTGCTCTAAATCTGATGTGGCTAAATTCTTAGCCTTTATGATTCTTTTTCTCTAAAGAACCCGTCTCTGGTCTCCCGTGGGGAAGGAGAAGTCACCTGAATATGCAAGCTGGTAGGAGTATGGGGGTCTACTCTCTCCTGATATAGGCTTTCACACAGTCTCATTTTCAACCCTGTGGCTCACCAAGGCCTTCTATATCATGTGGTGTTCTTGAGGCTTTCCAAAGTTCTATGGAGAAAATCATCTTGTTTCTTGTATCAGTCAGTATCCAGCCGGAAAATAGAAATCATCCCAGAAATGTGAACAGGGAAAAATAGAATTAAATTAGATGATGCAGAAAGTAACTATGACTTCTAGACTGATGAAAAGGGAACCAAGAACTCAGGAAAGGGTTCTCCTTGTCCTCAAGACAGAGGTTTAGACTTTTTTTTTTTTTTTTATGAAATCCTCACCGTAAGTTGTAGTTGTCATCTGTAACCATACAAAGTCATTACACTATTACTGACTGTATTCTCTATGCTGTACTTTTCAGCCCTGTGACTTATTTATTTTGTAACCAGAAGTCTGTACCTCTTAATCCCTTTCACCTATTTTGCCCACCCCCTCATCCCCCTCCACTCTGTCAACCACCAGTTTGTTCTCTGTATCTGTGAGCTTATTTCTGGTTTTTGTTGGTTTGTTTTCTTTTTTAGATTCCATGAGATTCAGTCTTTCAAGGGAAGAAAATGGCTGCCCCAGGAATGCGTGCAGGGGTGGGAGGTTGGTGAAGAAACTCGTCAGAGGGTACAGTCTGGAGCTGGCTTCTGCATGCTGATCTGCTGGCTTCCGAACACAGGGACCGCAAGGGAAGCTCCTTTCTCTGGTTACAGTCTTGTGGTGTCCCTCCAGAACCCTCTATTGATAAAGCCTAACGTCAAGCCAGTTAGTGAAAGAAAAATGTCTGTAAGATCCAACTCCAGCATAATAAAGCAAAACAAAACAAGGAAGATGTACAGCTGAGTGATTATTGACATGCCTCTCACCCGCACCTCCCACCTCTTAGGGAGACGCAGTAGGGCTTGACCTTCCTCCATGTTTAAGCCATGTACCACTCTCCCCCCAGTTCTCCAACCTGACACGCTAACAGAGCTACACATTGTTTGCTAGTTTCACCAAAGGCGGTATTTAAATTTCTATGCTCCTTATTGTTTTGGGTGATTAACAAAAGAAGGAGTGAGAATTTCGTATTTCTTTCTTTTAATGTTTATTTATTTTGAGACAGAGAGAGAGAAAGAGAGAACATGAACACACACACACACACACACACACACGCGCGCGCGCACACGCGTGAGGGGGCAAAGGGCAGAGAGAGTCAGAGACAGAATCCCAAACAGGATCCACACTGTCCGTGCAGAGCTTGGGCTGGGACAGGGAGGGGGGGCTCAATCTCACAAACCGTGAGATCAAGACCTGAGCTGAAATCAAGAATCAGATGCTCAACTGAGCCACCCAGGTGCCCCAGGAGTGATAATTTCTAAGCTCCATTCAGGAATTCTCCCCACCTTTCTATAATTGCTCTATTTTAAAACTAACTTCCTCACCAAAATGTGACAGTTTCCAGAGCAAAGACCGTCTCTAATTCATCTTCCTTTCCCTTTATCTCTTTCAGTGCCTCATTTTGATAAGCTTAATAAAGGTTGGTTGAATGAAATAAAATGTACATTCTTTAAATATTCTTAATAAAATTCACAACTTATTTCAATCAGTTTTTTTTTTAAGATTAATAGTTTATTTTTGAGAGACAGAGAGAGAGAGAGAGAGAGAGAGAGAGAGAGAGAGAGAGAATCCTAAGCAGGCTTCGTGCAAGCAGCACGGAGCCCAATGTGGGACTCAAACTCATGAACCATGAGATCATGACCTGAGCCAAAATCAAGACTCAGACACCTAACCGTTTGACTGAGCCACCCAGGCGACCCTCAATCAATTTTATTGTCATATATCATGTACATAAATCCCAACAAGCTGTCTTATAAATCTTTGTTTTTGATTAAAATGAGGAAAAAGCAAAAGCATTGATAAGTGCATGAAAACTCATTTTTAGTTCTACTAGCAAAGCAACTCACTCTCTATATAACATATTTACAATAAAAAAGAAGCCTTTCGCTTCATTATTTAATGAACAGACAGCCCTATTGTTTTAGATATTTGCAGCACTAAAATGTTTCTCTAATGGTTGTCTTCTAAAATATGCAATATTTTGAAATGCTGATACTTACCAATTCAGGGATGTCTTTTACTTTCAGAGGAACTTGGATTAAACCCAAATGAGTCCTGAAACTAAGAGAATCACCATTTTCATAATTTGGGTTGCGAAGATTAATTAACACCTTTAAAAACAAATCCAACAGAATTGGTTAGTTTCTTTATAGGATGTTTACACCTATAAAATTGGCAGTGATATTCTCAGTGTATCACCACAAAACTAAAAACTATTTGGGGCTATGTATGTACTTTAATTACATTCTAAAAAACTATAAAATTATATTGAAATGTTAAAATATCATAAACATGTCTTAAATTTAATATTCTGATGATCTACCATACAAAAGTCTAAAAGAATTTAGTTGGAATGAAAAACATTTTGATGGTAATAAAAAATCAAAACTGCTTGAATATTTAACCAGGGAAGGTGACAGAAAGATCAAAATTGCTTGATTGTAATATTTTCAGAAAAAATTTCAGAATCAACTCTAGCCCTTTGAAAAAACAGATATTGACAAGATTTTTAGAAAAATAGTAGAATAATATTGCAGAATATCGCCTCTAAATCAAACCCACAAGGAAAAAAAATTCAGAAGCCAAACTAACAATTTATATACTTTTCAAAATTAGGCAGGTCAAAAAAGTCTTAGATATTTACATATCCTTTATGTAGGAATTGCACTTCCATAAGTACAATTAAGTACAAATAATTCCATAAGTACAAATAATTAAGATGTTTGCAAAGACAGTGCAGAAAGAATGTTAATGAAGTACTATTTATTACAGAAAAATGTGAAACAACTTAAACACTCCATTAGAGGGAATTACTTAAATGAATTGTGGTTAATTCATATAATAAAATATAGTGTAATTTGCCTCTATTAACACAGGTAATATATATAATAACATGAAAAAATATTCACAATATATGAAGTTAAAAAATGTGTAGTAGTAACTTAACGTTTATTGCTATGTGACGGCATTAAAGGTAATTTTTTTAAAAGTTTTCTCCTTATGCATATTTTCTTATTTTTCTAACAATAACATACATTTTGGGGAAAGAATAATTATAATAAAAAATATTTTTAAATTGAAACTCTTGAGAAAAAAAAAATCAAGCATCCAGTACAATGGCATGCACAGAGCTAGAGAGTATTATGTTAAGCGAAGTAAGTCAGTCAAAGAAACACAAATACCATGTGATTTCACTCATCTGTGGAATTTGGGAAACAAAACAAAGGAGCAAAGGAAAAGAAGAAGAGAGAGGCAAGTCAAGAAACAGACTCTTAACTACAGAGAACAAACTGATGGTTACCAGAGGGGAGGCGGGTGGGGGTATGACGTAAATAGGTAGGTGATGGGGTTAAGGAGTGCACTTGTCATAAGCACTGAGTGCTGTATGGAAGGGCTGCTCTCTATTTTACATACCTGAAACTAATATTATACTGTGTGTTAATTAACTGAATTTTTTTAAAAAACTTAAAAAAAATAAAAAGAATACAGCAAAGGAGATTATGGTGACAGAAACACTATCACATCTGAGGAAGGAATTAATGAGCTGATAACTAATCACTGATAAAATGGAATGTGCTAAAATGCCAAAACAGTTTCCCAAAACTGCAAGCACTAAATTAAGGCTAAAAATGTCAATAGTATTTGTTAAAAAAAAAAATACAAATATAGCAAAGAATCAACAGCGCTAAATGCAGACTAATAGGGAACAATGCAATTTTAGCCTAATAACACAAATCATGTATCATACTGCACAGAAACCTCACACACGTTGGATAGAAAAGGGAAACTATGAATACATGGGTAATAGAAAAGAGAAAATATTAGAAATGCAGAAGCTATACAGATATAATTATAGAAAATGTTCTTTAGTTAAAGAAGAATTTCAGCATAAATAATAAAAGAATCAATTCATCAACAGTCCTGAAAGAAACAGAACGTTACGACCATTAAAGAGAAAACAGTTAAAGATAATCATACAAAAATTACATGAAATTTCAGCCCTGAAGTGCTAGAAAAGGGAAGAGTTTGGCAGAAATCTTTAACAAGCTAAGAGAAATAATGCCATCACCATAAAGGCAGTTTCTGACCAAACTAACTTCTCTTTAGAATTAAGACAGTTGACTCTTGAACAACACAAGTTTGAACTTCAACTCAAATGCAGACTTTTAACAGTACAGTACTGAAAATGTATTTTCTTTTCCTTATGCCTTTCTTAATATTTTCTTTTCTCTAGCACACTTATTGTAAGAATACAGTATATAATGCATATTAACATACAAAATATGTGTTGGCTGTGTTATCAGTAAGACTTCCAGTCAACAGTAGTACTTAGCTACTTAAGTTTGGGGGGAGCCAAAAGTTATATGTGGATTTTTGACCATGCAGGGGGTCAGAGCCCTCGTGTTGTTCAAGCATCAACTGTATATTTTATGCTGGCAAACTAGTTTCAAAGACAACAGTTCAGAAAAGAACTAAAAGTAAAATGTGAAAAACTCATTCATTCATTTTACTCGTTCATTCAGCACCTATTTGTTGAGCAGCTATGTGCTAAGCACCGTTCTACCTGTTGGAGATAGAGCAATTAACCTGCAGCTGGTTTGTGGTAGCTCCATGCTTATCTCCAGGGACACCTGGATGTCTGGTGGTGACCCTTGGCCAAGATGGGATGAAATACACGAACTAGTCATTTATAATGTGCTACTTAATGTCCCAGGGAGGCAGTCCATATCAGATTCACATGGCTTATTGAAAATGCACAGATTGCTAGCTTCTCCTGATTTACCAGTGGGGATATAAAAGACCCCTGGGAAACCTTCCTTGCGCCTTGACTCCCGAGACCAGTGTATCGCAGGAATCTTAGCGGTTCCTACTCCAAAGACAAAGCTCATCCTCTGCAACTGAGAAAGAGCCCTGGGAGCTGAGCCTAGAAGTTTGGATCTCTTCGTATTTGCATATGCTTTCTTTCTCTTGCTGAAAGAATGCCTTCTGTGGCTGCATCCTGTGAAGTCTTGTGAGTCTTCAATTATTGGACTCTGTAACTGTTGCAACAGTGCACAAAACAGAATGAGAAGCTCCTGCCCTTGTGAATCTTACTTTTTTTTAAATTTTTTTTTTTAACATTTATTTATTTTTGAGACAGAGAGAGACAGAGCATGAACGGGGGAGGGCCAGATAGAGAGGGAGACACAGAATCCGAAGCAGGCTCCAGGCTCTGAGCTGTCAGCACAGAGCCCGACGCGGGGCTGAACTCACAGAGCGCGAGATCATGACCTGAGCCAAAATTGGATGTTTAACCAACTGAGCCACCCAGGCGCCCCGTGAATCTTACTTTTAATAGGAGAAGGCAGGCAATAAGGAAAACAGAAAAAGAATATGTTATATAATGATAAATGCTATAAAGAAAAACAAAATAGGAAAAGGATAAAAGGAGTTCCAAGCAGGGAGCCGCGGGGGAAGGCTTTTCTGAGAAAGTGACATTTAAACAAAGACATAAGGAGTGAAGGAACGTGCAGACAAGTATCTGGGGAAAAAGCACTGTAAGCAGAGAAGAGGAGCGAAGGCCCTCAGATGGCAGGAAGCCAGGGGGAAGCATGGAGGCTAAAGTAAATGGAGTATAACAAATCAGGGGAAAGTAATAGGAGATGAACTCAGAGAAGTAATGGGGTATCAGATCAAATAGCATGTTTCGCACCACTGTCATGACTTTGGCTTTTAAGTAGAATGAGATGGGAAGCTGCCGGATACCAGAGATGGCTTATTTGGAACGGTACTGAAATGGCTTCCTCTGGAAACTGCACTGAGAACAAATTCTAGGTGGGCAAGGGTAGAGCAGGAAGACGTTAGGAGGATGGAGGTAGGAGTGGTTGAATTCCGGATACATGTTGAAGGTAAAGTGACAGGATTTGCTGATTATGTGTAAGGTACAAGAGAAAGAGTGGAATCAAAGGTAAGTCCGTTAAAGTAATTAGTGAGCGCTAACCTACTTTATTTTCGATATGCTTTCTCAAACTTAATTAAGCTCATCATCTTCATTAACAGACCTGTTCCTTCTCCTGCATTCTCTATCCCAAGGACGTAGTACCTCTCTGCCCAGTTAGCCAATCTAGACACTTAAATTTCTTCCTTATCTTTTCTTTTTCTCATACTCCCCACATCTAATCAGTTCCCAAACCCTCCTAAAAATCTCTTGCAAATCTGTTGAATTCTATCCAGTTCCAACACTGTTCTTTAGTTCAGACCTTTTTCATGTCTTGTCTAAACTACTAGAACAGGGAAGGACTAAAAAGGGGAAAAGATTCACTGAGCATCTATAGGTGCTGCAGCAGGCTACCTGATTTACAAGCTACCTGATTTACAGTTAGTATTTTTTAATCAAAATCTTCCTGGGGCGCCTGGGTGGCTTAGTCGGTTAAGCGTCCGACTTCGGCTCAGGTCACAATCTAGCGGTCCGTGAGTTTGAGCCCCGCGTCGGGCTCTGGGCTGATGGCTCGGAACCTGGAGCCTGCTTCCGATTCTGTGTCTCTCTCTCTCTCTCTCTCTGCCCCTCCCCCGTTCATGCTCTGTCTCTCTCTGTCTCAAAAATAATAAAATAAACAT
Source organism: Panthera uncia (assembly GCF_023721935.1). Classification (NCBI taxonomy): domain Eukaryota; kingdom Metazoa; phylum Chordata; class Mammalia; order Carnivora; family Felidae; genus Panthera; species Panthera uncia. Next base: position 20,857,729 of record NC_064811.1, on the reverse strand, counting down.
TAAAAAAAAATTAAAAAAGAAAATCTTCCTAATTGATTTACTTGCCTCTAATCTTTCCACATTCCAGTGTATTTTCCAAAAGCAATTTTCAAGCACAAGTCTGATCATGTCATTCTACAGTTCTAGGGCTTTGTACTTGGTGATTCCTCTGCCTGGAGACATCCTCATATCATTTCTTCCACTTATTCCCATTAATATACCTATATTGATCCAATACAACCTACCTCCAGAAAATCCTTGGGTGCATAAACAGGTCTGAAAAGGCTTAAATCTGGAATTAAGATAGATTGGAACATTTCAGTTAATATAAGAATCCTTATTAATAACAATGTTAATGATTCTTTCACATGTGGCCGTGGAGCTGGATTAATTCAGACATTTGCGGAGTATCAATAATTTGTCATACATTGTGTTAAGTACTGGGAACACAAAAATGAAAGGGCAATCTCTTCCCTTGGCGGCCTAAATGACCTATTCTAGAAGAAATTAAGTGTCTCCCCTCATAAGTTTATAATAACTTTATAACTGAATTGAAAACACAATGTCAGTGTAACAAAGTTCTATATGAGAATTCTCAAAGTACCTGGAATACAAATAATACATTCTCAGCGAATTCCTCTAGTTGTATTAAACTGTTCTCCCTTTTGAATTTCTATAACACACTGCTTTCTCTATTACAGTACTTATTTCTTGCCTGGTTCCCCATGCTTATTTTTAAAGAGGAGTGGTGAGGGATTATGTACATGTCTACCAACACAATTCTATACATCTATTGATCAAAGTAAATGAGACATAGCTGTCACCCATTATATGTTTATAAAATTGACTCTATTTTAACCATTAAAATGAACCAAAATAAATTCTTAAAAACATTTTAGAAGTCTCAAAACTTTTTACCACTTAACCTATTTTTAACATCTCAATGTTACTAGAGCTTGAAAAATATTTACCTTAATTATGAATCTAAGAAATCCATTGAATGATTTAATCTATTCTTTTATAAAAATGTTTTCAAATGTTGTTTTAAAAAGGATAATTGACTTAAATATTCTCAAAATATTATAAAACACTGGTGAAAGTTAGGAATTAAAAAAAATTTTTTTTAATGTTTATTTGAGAGAGAGAGAAAGAAACAGAGAGAATCCCAAGCAGGCTCCATGCTGTCAGCACAGAGCCTGATGCGGCTCTTGAACTCACGAACTGTGAGATTATGACCTGAGCCAAAATCAAGAGTTGGATGCTTAACCAACTGAGCCACCCAGGTGCCCCCAAAGATAGGGATTTTTAAACTGCACGGTAGAAGTTTAAGCAAACAAAGTAGATGACAGTAATTAGTGGGGAAGGAAAATTGCTATCTTTCCAAAAGAATTGCTAATATTGTTGCTTTGGATCCACAATTAAGAAGGCAATCTTTCCTACTACCACATTTTGAAAAAGGTTGTTCATATACCTGGTTCATCAGTTCCCATTTCATTCCATTTATTGAGAAGTTCTTTCTGTTCTCCAACTGGCCTCTAAAAAAGGTAATTTTAAAATTGGTTTCATTTTGTGAAGCTTAGCAATGCAGCTGAAAAATAAGAATCAATAACTTATCTAAAAGGTTGAATAAGCTACCATAACATAAGAAAAAAATCACTTCACCGCACATGGTGAACTTTTTTTGGAATTATTCTTAAACTTTTGTTATTTAACTATGATATTATATCTAGTCTCAATGGCTCAGTTAGAATATGGTGCTAAAGAGTCCAAGAAAAGAAGAGAAATGATCTCTATAGGCCAGTAACTTTCACAAAGAAAAACTGCTCCTTAGCCACATACTACATCTCTTACCCCATCCAGCAACCTCAGAAATGCATCGCAAGGGGGACTGGCCAAGAGAGTATGACTGTGGGTCAGTAGCATCATCTTCCTACATGAAAGACAGTATATTACACAATACTACATACTTAGGCAGTTTTCCATAGAAATTTATCCTTTTTTTAAATACCATCCTTCTGGTGCCTTCCATGACTTGTCCTTGGAGATTATCTAAAGTTCATATCCTGTCTACTATATCCTGTCTACTAGCAAGGAATAAATAGCAGGTAGGGAGAATAAAGCGAAGAGAAACTTCTTCTCTCCTACTCGTGAGCAGCCAAAAAGAATCCAGAGCATTCCTCGAGTGGCTTTTCTCTCCCTTTTTATCTTCCCCCTCAAACTCAAAGCCCACAGTGACAGACAAATGTTGAGAATTAGATCTTTTAGATCTAATGATACTACTATTAGAACTAAATAGTTCTGCAGAGAGATGACCAATCATCCTTCCATTCCCTATGTTAACACTGAAAGACAGTACCATATTGGCTATTATAAGAGGATAACGTGCCTAAACTCCATCTCGTATTCAAAACATATGGCTATTGTCCTGATCAGCCAAAAATAAGGAGACCAAAGGTAATTAAAAATTTTCAAGTGCATTTATAACATGTATAACCTTTACAGCCAAATCTCTAAATAATCTATACGTAGATTATATATTTTTATTTATTCTCAAGATATGTTCATTACAAAAAGTATTACAGCCTATATAATAGAAATCTATATACAATACACCCATGTAATTGGCCTTTTACAGATTTTTGTTTCAAAACAAACTGATATACTGTTTAAAGAGAGATAAATCTGCCTAACAATTACAACTTCATGGTACTTCTAGCACTCGATTCACAATAAAATACTTAAATATTAAAAGTACCTTTTGAAAAAAAAAATAAAAATAAAAGTACCTTTCGTGCCAATGGGATACTCAGTTCAGTGCACATACTATTTAAACTCTTCAAAATTCTTTTTTCCCAACTTCCCTGAAATATAGAGAACAACTCATTATTGTTTCTGGTTAACAATACCAAAACTAATTTTTAAAAAATTAAAGATATTATGAGTTATATAGAAATGGTAAGGTTGGTTGAGATTGGTTATCTTCATTCATTAGTTCATTCAACAAATGTTAATTACTGCCTACTATGTGCCAGATACTATCCTTAGTGCTGTGAATTAAGCCATGAACAGAAAGTCTCAGTTCTCACGGAACTGACTTTCTAGAGGAAGATGGAAATGAGGACAGATCAAAAAAAAAAAAAAAAAAAAAAGAGAAAAAGAAGAAAACAGCAAGTCAAAGGGTGTTAAAAATTTTAAGAAAAAAAAGAAAAAAAAAAAAAAAAAAAAAAAAAAAAGGAGAAGAGGAAGAAATCAGCAAGTCATAGGGTGATAAACATTTTAAGAAAAAATAGCAGATAATAAAAAGGTAAATTACATTTAAGTATTTTGTAAACATTTGATACTCAGAAATCTCATTAATAACCTAGTGAAAATAAAACTTTATAGAAATTATTATACTGTAATTTTTCCTAACATGACATTTCAGTCCTAAATACTTCAGCATGAATGTTCTAATAAGAACCTTCTCCTACATCAACACAATACCACTATCACACCTAAGAATATTAGCAATAATATTTCATATCACATAATATTCAGCCCACATTCAAACTTTTCCAGTTGTCCCCAAAATATCTTTTATAGTTTTTTAAAATCCAGAATCCATTAAAAATGTATGCATCACATTACATTTGGTTGTTATGTCTCTTTCCATGTAGCTGAATCTAGAGTCTCTTTGTCCTTTTCTTTTTCATGATATTGACTTTTTTGAGGACTCCAGGCCAGTTATCTTTTAGAATGTGTCACGATATGGATTTGTCTTACTGGTTTTTTCACAGTAAGATCTATCCCCTAGATCTCTTGTAAACTTGAAAAAAGGAGTTCTTTTTAATAGTCAGTCATGAATTGATTATCCACATATACCATATTTTAGTAAATCCTTCTTTTTAACACCAAGGTAAAATGCCAATATTTTTTGGTCTTTTTACTAAAATATGCCTTTAGGCTACTTCTAACTCACTGAAAGCAAAATAAAATAATACCTAAGCTCCAAAATTTAGACCAAGAGAGGAGAAAAGAAGAGAACTATATATTACATTATTGATAATGTACAGTTACAGCCCATCCAGTCAAACAAGTAGAATAATAATAATAGCTCCTTTATGTGGTTGTTATAAAGATTAAAGATGTAAAGTGCTTGGAACAGTGACCTAATAATGATAATAATCATTCAATAATTGATAGCTTTACTATAGCTCTCATTGTTCATAGTACCCTCTTTAACACACATATTTAAATACATTACCCTCTTTACCCGGAATATACCCTCCATGCTCTACTCCCAACCCCAACATACTTACTCCTACTTTATCTGAATACACCTTATTCACCTTTCAGACCTTCACTTCTATTAAGCCTTCTGTTCCTGGTCGCTCACCCCAGATGGTATCAGGTGCCTGTGCTTATAGTCTCTCTCGGCCCCTTCCTTCACCCATCACGGCACATAGTCACGCTTTGTCTAGCACATAATAGATGCTAGATGATTACACAGATTTCTACTCTAAGTAATATTGAAAGCGTTTAAAAAATTTTTGATACGATGACCTAAGCAATGAATGAACAAAAAAGCATTCATCTATAGGAGAAATACAGAGCTGTGTGAAGTGTATAAGCCTTAGTCTACTAAATATATAGAAATAGATTTTTAGGAATAAAAGAATACTCTTCATAAATTCTATTAAATACTCACAAAACTAACCCCATTTACTGGCTTCTTTTCTTTTCTTTCTTTCTTTCTTTTCTTTTTTTTTTTTTTTACTGTGAGTATTTCTCTTAGATTCAGGACTTAAAATACATTTGAGAAACTTATTCACGATCAAACATTAATTATAGCAACATAACCTACTTCTACCTCCAACATCCTTATCCTCAATTTATCTGAATAAATCTTACTGAACTTTCAAGTCTCAGGTTGAAATACTATTTTCTCTAATAAGCCTTCTGTCACTTGCTTCCCCCACTCCAGACTATGGGGGAAGGAGGTATAAGAAAGCTTATTTAAAAAAAAAAAAATAAAAGCAATTTTAATTCAATCATTATATAAAAATAAAATCTGCATGAAGATTAAAAATCCAATCCCTGGATTTGTATAATTTACCTTAATATATAAAGAACCAAATTGCTACTATTGAATTATGATTCCAAATACTCTCATTTTCAACCACACATAAAAAGGGCTCTTGAACTGATTAAAAGACAATAATTCTTGGAAATAAAAACAAAAAGTTGGGGTTCCTGGGTGGCTTAGTCAGTTAAGCACTCAACTTCATTTTGGCTCAGGTCATGATCTCATGTGGGTTCCAGCCCCATGTCGGGCTTCATGCTGACAGTCTGGAGCCTGCTTCGAATTCTCTCTCTCTCCCTCTTTCTCTGCCTCTCCCCTGCTCGCTCACTCTGTCTCTCTCAAAAATAAACATTTAAAAATATTTATTTTGGTAAAAACATCTCATTCAGGTATTTTCTATAAAGTACAATTTTTAAATGATTAATCATAGTTCTCCTAAATGGATATCCCAGGCTACCAAATATTTCAATTCACCAACATGAAATTGAATGTAATTCAATTAGATGTAACTAGAGTTGTAATATAAAGAGAAAATAGTTACCAAAAAAAAGTTACACAGAAAAGAGATCAGACGTTAGAAAGCATTCTGAAAGAGTTTGGAAAAAGAGCTACAAAATTTACATACATTGCTTTATTAATCCTGTGAGATATGTATCATGAATGAGGAGAACACATAAAAGTAGAATGAAAAAGAGTGTTAAGAATTGAAGCAATATTGAGCAGATCTTTATTCAATTATCATTTCTATGTGCTCTATAATTGAAGCAGGAACTTAGAAATCATCCAGAAGAGAAGAGAATGACTAAAAATTGAGAAAAGGAAAGAGGAAAAGAACATTAAATTCAGAAAAATTGGACTTTTGTGGCGAGAACAGGGGGACGTGAGATGTTATACCTGAAAATTCAACTAGTGAAAAGATATTGATTCAACATTTACTGAGCACCTATTAAACACATGCCAGTAAAAATGAATCAAACGGCATCCCTGTCCCTAACAACCACATCACTTTTGTGGTGGGGGTGGGGAAGAGAAGACAGATACACAAGTAACATGAGATAGGTTCAAAAAAGTTCACGAGGGCTATTATCAGCCCATATGCCATACGTATAGAAAGAACTTAAAAGAATAAGCAAGGAAACAGGAAGCTGAGTGTGTCAAAACTTCTAGCTGTTAATGGAGCACATACCACTTCCTTTAAAAGTCTAAAAACATTGAAAGAAAAGTAACTCCAGTGGTTCGCTACGTCTTCCCCATTCCCCATCCCATATCGATGACACAATGACAAGGATAGCAGGCCTTTTCCAAGGTACCCCTTGCAAGAACTTCAGTCAGATGATCAGAGAAGTTATCTCCATAGAAATCCCAAGTAGTCAGAGAAGTCATTTCTATAGACATCAGAAAGGGGAATAGAATTTCCTGATAATGAGGCGAAATCCAAAGTGAAGCAAGTGGCTGCTCGCAAGCTGGGTCACCCTGTGGGTTCCCTGCAGAACTTTAGTCTTATTTCAGGGTATTCATTCATTCGTTTACTTGCTGCCTCACTAACTGACATGTATTGAGTGCTTTCTACGTGTCAAGCACAGGACTATGATCGGTGAGTAAATGTTATAAGGAGCCTATGATCGCTTAATACAACAAACAGACTTTCCAACAAGTAGAAAGGCTTCACCAAAATGACTTAAGTTAGTGAAATTGTGAGTTCCTTGTCTTCAGAAGTACTCGAGCAAAAGGAAATGAACTCCAGAGGTTGGATGAGATAAACCTGAAGGGTCCACTTCAACTCCAGTTTTATAGATACTAAACTTTTCGCCGGCTCTGTCTGTAGAGGTGACTAAATACTCCCTAAGTCTCAAAAATAAGTGCTCAAAAAAATCATAGTTATTCCTGTGCTATTATTTAAATAAAAATGTCAACATATCTTCAGCACACACAGAAAAAGAGGTAAACGTGGCAAATGAACTATTGAGAAATGACAGGGCACTAATACAAGATACAAAGAAAATAATGGTTTCTACCCAAGACTCACAAAATCAAGCTTTAAAATGTTATTTAAAAGGAAAATGAATGCCCTTTTACATTTAAAATGTTTAATAGGAAGACATTACCTTTTACCCAAACCCATATCCTCTCCAAATGAAATTACTGTTGCCTTCAAATCAGTTTCCCTAATAATTGGAATCTATGGTATTAAGTCAAAGGACTTCAAGAGTTTTATAAATAAATTAATTTCTAAACCATGAGAGGCAAAAAATTTACACAAGAATCAAAACTGTATTGAAATCTCTAACTGGGTATTACTGATTGCCTTGCTACTTTTTTATAACAATGAACGTAAATAAGAAGTCTTTAAAAGCCATCTAATGTAGCATGTAAAAAACTATGAAATTATAAAATTAAAAAATTATTTCCTTCACTCTGAAAAAATAAAGCAAAATAGTTATAACCCAGCTTTCTAATGGAAGATTTTAGTAATTCTCTGATTATAAAAGTAACACATTTATTCAAGATAATTTGAAAAAAAAACAATATGTAAAGAATAGAATAATAAATAAGCATCCATAAATTTTCATCAGCCAAAAATAACTACTATTAATATTTTGTTCTCTTCTTTCATTTTTTCTATGCATGTATGTGTACGATTGAGAGATTTAATTAGTGGAATTATATTGTTTTATATTTTGCTTTATCCACTTAAGATAATATCATACACTTTCCTATTTCATTATATTCTTTTAAAAATAACATTGTTGATGCCTGTAGAACATTGTCTTTTGGAGACACCCTGCTGTATATGCAAACCCTATTGTTATTTAGATTCTTTTAAATTTTTTAATATTACCACGAACATAAATTTCTGTGTTTCCCTGATTCTTCCCTTTAGATAAGATCCTAGATGTTAGAAGTGGAATTAGTAGGAAAGGGGGTGTACATATTTTTAAGAGGGAACATTTTCTATTTTTTGTATTCAATTCATTCATCATTAAAAAAATATATATCTACTGAGCATCTGCCATGAGGCAGGCACTATGCCAGATGTTGAGGATACAGTAGTGAAAAGAGAGACCCTGATCCTGCTTCCCAGAGACTGCAGAATCTAGATGATAATCAGACAACCCAAGTACTATGGTAGGAAGTATAGAGTGCCTCCTGTATGGAGGAATAGAGACACAGAAAAAGTACCTGGGAATCCGAGATCTCAGGCGTAGAAAGCCTTCCTAAAGAAAGGATCATGTCACCTGACACCTGTGAATGTGCCAGAAATACGTGAGATTTGTGGGGAGGCAGTTTCACACAGAAGCAATGGCATGTGCAACAGTTCTCCTGGTGGAACAACTGAAGGAGGTCAAGTATGATTAAAGAGAGAAGGTAGATGTGTGTGGAAGCGGGCAGGGGACTGGCAGGATGGTGAGGAACAGTGTGAGGAGGCGAGAGGTAAGACTCGAATGGTGAAAAGAAGCAAGATCCTTGACAGTCTTGTAAACAAAAATAAGGAGTTGCGGTTGTATCCTAAAAGTCTGGGAAGTTTTAAGAAATGGAGTGACAATACAGAAGGCAGAAAGACTAATTAGGAAGAGGATGAGAATTGAAGTCACATAAAACCAACAAAATTCTCATTTTTGTTTAGGTGCCTGGATTGACAGAGAACTGGGTAAATTCAACCAATAGCATATCTTGAGTTTGAGCATTTCTGGACTGGATAGAGAAATACGCTGAATATCATCAGGTAGTACAGATTCTAGAGCCAGACTATCCAGGTTGAAATCCCAACTTTTCCACCTACTAGTTTTGTGAAATTGGACCTATGTAAGATCATAAGAGTAACATACCTTATAGGCTTGTCATGAATATTAAATGAGTAAATAGTTGTAAAGCACTAGAATGGTACCTGGCACATAATTAGAGCTCCGTGTGCTCACTAGTATTATTCCGCAAAAAAATTCATATATTTAATCACCCATTGTGTATCAGTTTCTTCAAATATTCCTTTCTCTAAAAGGTGTGGCAAAAGAGTTCCCAAATTATTTTACATGGAAATAGGGTTCTGTGGTCACATACATTTGAACAACACTGGATTAAATAAAATTAAACAGTTTCTTTACTGCAGAACATCCCTGAGCCTTAGCATCCCAAAATAAATTGCATGCAACCAAATTAAGGAAGCGTTAAATTAAAACGCAAAGACTAAAATAAACACCCACGAGTTCATAGTGACATAAATAAATAACATAGTGATATAAATAAATAAATAAATAAATAAACAAACAAATTTATTATAAATAACTCCCCAGTTCTCTTTCTGCATGGAAGAGAGGGAGAACTCATCCATGCAGAAACACTCCAAATAATTTCTGTAGAGATTCCCAGCTCAGGGAGGTGGAATATAACTATCTCTCCTTATGTGTGAACCATAAATAGTGACTTCCTTCCAAAGAGTAGAGCACACAAGGGTGTCGGGGGTGAAGAGTGACTCTACAGTGGGGCAACCTCACAAACACTACCTAAGCCAGGCAATCAAGGTCAACATCAACAGTGGTAAACCATGTGGACAGTATATACCCTGATATGATGCAATGAGTATAAATGTATAAAAGTATAAACTTTCTGTCTGTGGTCTTCCTCCCAAAAACCCACAGCCCCAGTCTAATTATGAGAACAACATTAGACGAATTCCAACAGAGGGATAATCTACAAAATACCTGACTAGTACTTTTCAAAACTGTCAAGGTCATCAAAAACAAGGGAAGTCTGAGAAACTGTCATAGCCAAGAGGAGCCTAAGGAGACATGACAACCAAATGTAATGTAGTGTCCTGGTTGGGATCCTGGAACAGAAAAAGGACATCAGGTTAAAACTAAGGAAATAAAGTATGAACTTTAGCTAATAATAACGTACTGATATTGGTTCGCTAATTGTAACAAACGTACCACACTAACTTAAGATGTTAATAAGAGGGGAGACTAGGTGTGGAATCTATGGGAACTCTATAATATATTCTCAATCCTTCTGTACATCTAAAACCCTTGTAAAAAAAATCGTAAACTGTGGTTCTAGGAATGAAAAGTACAGCGTGGGAAACAGAGTCAATGGTACCGTAATAGCCCTGGATGATGGCAGCTCCCTTGTGGTGAACGTGGCATAATGTATACAGTTGCCAAATCACCATGTGGTACACCTGAAAGCGTGCTGTGTGTCAACTACGCCTCAATAAAGAATAAAAATATATGACACGAATTTTCGAACAAACAAACAAACAAACGGTAATTCACCAAGAGGAAGGCAGCGTGGGCCTCAGTTTCCAAACTTATTTGTCCATGGAACCCTTTTTTGTAGAGCATCTCTCAGAGCTAGTATTCAGCAGAAAATACTCTGGGAAATGCTGACGCGGTGTAAGAAGCCTGTTTCCCTCATCAGCCCAGAAAATTGAACACCAATCTAGCCTGCCAAAAACTGCAGAGAGTTGATTTACATCCCAACTCTGAAGACACAATCAAGAGCTAAACGAAGTTCAAATAACTCATGAAAGTTTAATGGGGTTGGGGGGGGGGGGCGGTGGAAATCACATTTTTTTCCTGGCTCTAGTTCCAAAATATTTTCTGCCAACCTGCTTTACTGAATAAAAGCAGAAGGAAACACTCACTGGATTTTATTTTAAGTTCTTTTGATTGTAAAGAGCAAAGAACAAAGTAATAAAGAATCCCCTATGTCCAGGTCTTCCCTAGTGCTTCTACAGAACGTCTTAGCCATCTCCCCCATGGCATACAGCACTTTCAGTGATTAAACCATGAGTTACCCATAGGTGGAATCTTTATCTAACTTATTTCTGAATCTCCAGATCACATGGTAGACTGTCTTCTAGCAGGCATTCAGTAAATATCTTTTTTTTAATATGAAATTTATTGTCACATTGGTGTCCATACAACACCCAGTGCTCCTCCCAACAGGTGCCCTCCTCAATACCCATCACCCACCCTCCCCTCCCTCCTACCCCCCCATCAACCCTCGGTTCTCAGTTTTTAAGAGTCTCTTATAGTTTGGCTCCCTCCCTCTCTAACCTTTTTTTTCCCCCTTCCCCTCCCCCATGGTCTTCTGTTAAGTAAATATCTTTTAATTGAATATCACAATAATTGCTAGAAGAGATGGCAAGTGCCTTTACTATTAATCTGACACAAACTTTGAGTTCTTAGTACATAAAGGTCAGTATGCTAGATATAATGGGTCTACAAAAATGTTTTAAAATTGTTACTGCTTTCAAGAGGCTTATAACTAAAGTAAAAAAGATGTGTACAGAAAGTGCTATCACAGAGTGCGATTTGTAATAACCATAAAACGACAGCATGCTAAAAGACAGTGTGCTTCCAAAAGAGGGAGAGATCCTTTTCAACAGGGCTGATAACTACAGCAGAGAAGAGGTGTCATCTGAGCTGACCCTCACAAAATAGATGGATTTTCCTAATGCTAAGCAGGCAGAAAGAGCTTTCCAGGACAAGAAAACAAAATAAGAAAAGTTTTCTTTTCTTTTCTAAAAGGTGCAAGGAAGGGCACATAGGACAGTTATAGGATGGCAGAGATTGATAAAGTGAAAGGGAAAGCTAGGGACAAACTAAAAATTCCTAAATGTTGCGCTGTGGGGTGGGAACTTGTTGGGCAATTGGTAGTCACTGAAGATTTGTGAGAAGGCAGTGACATGTATTATAAGGTTTCATCTGCTTGTAGCTAAAGTTAATTGTGTTAAGAGTACATATGAAGATGGGGAAAGACGTAAGTTGAAAATCAGGAGGTGTCAGTATAAGACAAGGATACGAATTAACGTCTGAAACAAAGTTAGCACTCAATAAAAGATAGCCATCCTCCTCTTCATCACCACTGTGATCACTATGGTAATGGCCTTAATAATAAAAAGGAAGAGAAAGCTGTAAGACCACGGGAAGAAATAATTTATAGAACTTAGTGACTATTTGGATATGGAAAATAGCAAAGATATTTCAAGTCTAAATTACGATAGTAATGATGAAACTAACTGAAATGGGAAGGTCAGGACAAGATGCTCATTTTAGGAATAATGCCATAGACTCAGTTTTCAACATGTTGAGTTTGATTTCACAGAAGACACGTACAGTAGATAGTTGATCATAGAGGATTGGAGGCAAAAAAGATGTGGCAGCAAAGAGGGAAGCTGTGGAAACCTGAATGTGATGACCTGAATGTTCTTAATAAAATAAGTGGCATGTGTTGAAAATGAGTGAGGGGGAGGTAGAATCAGGGGCTACACAAGCATGGAAAACTCTGGGAAAACCTAACTGGAAAGCAGATAATGAATGACGAATCATAAAAGGATTGACAGGCAGCAAAATGAATCCACTGAAAGATGAATGGATTTAGACTGAATTCACGGTAAACATATAACTCATGTGAGTTTCCTCCCAAGTATGCCACAGTTTGGGAAAAGACAGTAGATGGCAGAGGCAGCCTTAGGCTAAGGATTGGAATGGCAGGCAGAACAGAAGTCTATGGGGCAAGAGATTGCGAGGTGCAAGGGAGAACACTGACGGGATGGTAGTTACGCCATCCAGCCTAAGTAGCCTTTGTGCAAAAAGGAGAGAACTGCCCAAAAGATCAGGGAGCTTAAGAACTAGATGACTCAAGGAGACAGGAACAAATACAAGGGGATAGGTAGGCGGACACTAACTTGTAGAGGAGGTATTTAGCATGACCACAGTTAAAGAATCAATTATTTCAACAAACACTTCTTGAGCGTTCCATGGGCTATGCATTGGGCTAGACGTTGCGGATAAAAAAACACAGTCCCTGCTCTTAAAGAAGGAATAATGTAGTGCAGGGATTGAGAAACTTTCTGTAAAAGGGCAAACAGTAAATATTTTAGACTTTGCAAGTCATGAGGTCTCTATGCAACTACTAAACTCTGACATTGTAGTGCGAAAGCACCCGCTGACAATAAGTAAACAAAGGAACAAGGCTTCCAATACGACATCTTTTATTAATTCCTATCATTTTCATGGGCCACAGATATCATTATTCCTCTGGTTTTTCAGCCAGGTGAAAATGTAAAAAAATATTCTTAGCTTGCCAGCTGTATAAAGACAGGTGGCAGGGCAGATTTGGCCCTTGGACTATAGTGAGTCAACCCGAGTTAGTGGGTAAGTATGGAAAAAAAAAGAGGAGAGTAGTGGGCATGTGTGTATATACATCTACATATATAACACTACACTTACCGTTCATATGTGTTCTCAGCAACCAGCGGTAGGCTTGAAACATCGACCTATTATTTCCCTCTCTACCTCTTTCCAGTCATGATGGGTAAACAACTTTAGTGTTATGTTCCCTATACCTAATAGGCTAAAACTGATACTTTCTCTACACCTTTGAGAAATTTTCAAACTTCACCAAAAAAATATTTAGACCCAACCCTTTTATTTTTTTTTTTTGAGTTTACGTCTTTACAACAAAAGATCAAACAATTCTTTCATACATGAATCATTTAATGATTGTGTTTTATGACATGTTGATAATACTGTCTGATTGCTAGACCTAAATGCACTGCCTAGAGATAGAAATATATGGCATATTTCCTCAAATATCTCTATGATTTTTGTTTACATTGCTTCCTTTCGCCATCTAATTTTGAAGGGTTTTAAAGTGAAAATAAAAATGGTTGAATAATAAAAAGCTGCCTAACATGCACTGCTTGGAATGTGATAACTCAAAGCAGCAGGATATTTCTCAGGAGTAGCAGAAGGAGCCACGATGATAATTGCTGGAGCTGGGTGAGGGGTTTATGGGAGTTCTTTGGGGTATATTTGAAATTTTCCATGATAATTTCTGACACTGTGATTGAGAGAGGTCAACTCTGTGGTGTCCATTAAGCCCCTCGGCGGCGGCAGCGACAGAGTCGTACCCAGTACCGCAAGGAAGCCTCGTAGAGGCAGGTGCACCAGGCCGTGCTGAGGCGGACAGTCGAGCGTCAGGGGCATGTGACAGGACTTACCAACCTCCTGTTTAAACAGTTCTTTACAGCTTTTCTGTTTACGTCATTTTACTTTATTTTTTAAAGTGAACTGTAGTTGTTTCAGCCTACTTTAGATAGCAGGTTCATCTGAGTTCTACGACAGAACACAGCATGTAGCAGCCTGCTGTGAGGACAAGCATATTTCAAATACAGTATCGGTATCGCTGGCTTCCACGGCCAAAATTTTAAGGGAAGAGTGAGTCAGTTCATTCCCATCTCATTCTTTTAATATCTCAGAGCATCAGGAATAAATTGCCACATAATACTTTTATCACGTTGAAAAGTTCAGGCCAGTACGGTACATGATTTTTTCCTTCTTCTACACAACATTTTCAGGATTACTGCAGCTAAACAGGTGTGATCCTCGGTCACTGAAAGTAAAAAGGAAGAGCATGCAAACACTGTGCTGGAGTGGTTCTTACCCAGGCTCCCGTGTAATGACTGACATACACTCCTGATACCAACAAGCACTTTTCGCTCTGCATTATGTAACTTGGCATGGCAAAATAAAGTGAAAAATGAACAATAGCCAACCTGTGCTTTCCTCATGTATACCAAAGGTTCTTTGAGATGTTCAGGAGGTGCAGCAGGATGGCTAGGTAAAGGAAACCTAGGGACAAAAAGAGGCAGCTAAATATTATACGTTATCTGGATAAGTAATTAATTCTCTTCATTAGAAATTACTCACCTCTGTAGTCCACGTCATATATGAAACAGAGTATCTGTTAGCAAACCTGTGTGTTTTCAGAAGGTATAACAACATAATAAAACTTTAATTCTTATCCTACTAGCGTGGTAGCTTCAGATTAGCAATTTAATTGCTCGTTAAAAGTTGAATTGCACAATAATCTGAATTCATAAATTGGGGGAATTTTAAAATTACTGAGCTTAGTAAATGCTCATGTAAAAATTACCAGAACTCTTATTTTTAGCACATAAATATTGTAACACTTAGAGGGATTTTTTTAAGGTTCAAAAAAAATCTGTGAACTCACAACATATCTTTTCGTTTCTCCCAATTTCCTTTTCCATATCGCTATATATTTTTAACATAGTTGAAATAATATAAGTGCTATCTTCCATAAGAGTCATGTTTTAATAGATACAAATTTAATAAAATTTAAAAATGTTAATGTCTCATGGATTCTTTCTGTTTTCTAAGTAACTTTACATTCGTATTCCAAATGTACTGGTTTTATTAAGAAAACATTTGTTGACTCAACAATATTTGAGCCATTTTAGGTACTAAGGATATGATGGTAATTGAGACAATATCCCCTGTTCTCATATACTTAACATCTAGTAAAGGCAGTCAATAATTATAAAAAGGGACAAATTAATAGAATAATATCAGAGAGTAATGAGTGCCATGAGAAGATGAGAGCAGGGTAATGAGATAGAAGTGATTTGGAAGGATAGGGAAGGTGTCTAGGGGAGCTAATACTTGAACTAAGACCTAACTGAGAAGAAGGAGCCAACCAGGCAAAGATGTGGGGGAAGGATATTCCAGGCAGAAAGGCAGCAAGCACAAGATCCTGAGTTAGGAACACTTGGCGTGTTTAAATATCAGAAAAAGCCAGAATGGTTGAAATAAAATGATGGACGCACAGTGACATGAAATCACAGAGAGAGAGGGCAGTAGGAAAACACAACAGTTCAACATTTACTTAGAGATTCCAGTCTTTTTCGCAACAACATATAACTCCTATTGAAATTAATTGTAACACTTGTACCTACAGCAAAGCAACCATGTTCCAATAATCAAGAACCATACACTGAATTTTCAAGAAGTACTTCATTCAAAGTGGGACATCAACATGTAAAGTGTTTATGATATACCAAGCTGAACTACACCTATCCCAAGACCTAAGTGTAAAATGTTCAAATGCCCGTAAGAAACATTTCTGGAATAGAAAAAGCAACCTGGTCTACCCAACCTAGAAAACAGTTGTATTAACTAATTATTTCCAGCTAACTGTTTTTTTCTACTAAAATCTGTACTCTGTGTACCTAAATAAATTACCTTTCCCCACTCACAAATGAAAAAAAGTTACGATCTTCATATACCTCAATATTTCTTTTTATATGCAAGATAAGCCAAGACTACACTATATGGTAACTAACTTAAATTTTAAAAAAACTATATACTTCATACTGTGTGATATATCATTTGTAAAGGGACGTAGTTTAGAATTAAATTGTTTTAAAATTCTTTCACGTTATGGGGCACCTGGGTGGCTCAGTCGGTTAAGCATCTGACTTTGGCTCAGGCGATGATATCATGGATCGTGAGTTCAAACCCTGTGTCGGGCTCTGCGCTGACAGCTCAGAGCCTGGAGCCTGCTTCAGATTCTGGGTCTCCCTCTGTATCTGCCCTTCCCCTGCTTATGCTGTCTCTCTCTCTCTCTCTCTCTCTCTCTCTCTCTCTCTCCAAAAAATTAATAAAACATAAAAAAAAATTTAAATTCTTTCACGTTAATGATAGTTATTTCCAAATTTAATAAAACTTAATTTAGGACTGAAACTTGAGAGTACTTACTTATAACCTTAAGTTATTTAATGAACAAAGACATTTAATTAAAAACAGGGAACAAGAGGTGGCAACCCCAAAATCATTAATATAAAACCAAAATAAAGTTAGATTTTTATTCATTCAGAAGTATTTAATAAGAACCTACTAAGTGTTTACAGTAATAAAAATAGTAAACAAATAGGCTAAAATTCTGTCGTTGTGCAGCTCACGTTTAGTTATATGCAGAGATGAAGGTTGACAGGTAAGAACGAAGCATGGAAACTTGGGCATCACTCTTGACTCTTGTCTCTTCCTGTCCCTGAAATCCCTCTAAATCCTTCTCATCCTTTTTCATCCCACTGACACTGTTGTAGACAACAGACATCTCCTGCCTATATTCAGCCAACAGGTTCTTAAGCAGTCTCCCCTGCTTCCACACTATTTTCAGCCTATTAGCCAATTTGCCTGGCTGTATAGCCACAAGCAATGTCTTCCTTATTCACCAATGATTCTATTTCCAGTGTCTAGCATAACGCCTGGCACATACTGGAAAACCAGTACATTGCTTAGTGAATATAAAACGCAGACACGATCATGTCACCACTCTGCTTGAAATTCTAAAATGACACCCAAATGCTCTTAGGATCCTGCCTAAAAAGGCTTGAAGAAGCAGCACATCCCCACCCACGTATCTAGAATCGTCCTTTACCATGTCCCTCGCCCTGTACCACCCAGCCATAAACTCCATATAAACACACATAAACTCCAGTGTGCCACACTTTCCCAATTCTGAATCTCTGAGCCCGTTGCTCCCTTCTAAAGCACCTTTCTTCTCTACTCCTTCCCCTGACTTACTCCACCTTAGCTTTTGATTTCAATCTGAATATTGCTTCCTTCGGTAAGCCATCATGACATCCCCGCCCTGAGTTAAGTGCCTACTCCATTTGTCTGGCCCATCGCAGCACCTCTTGGACTATGTACTATCCATACTATACTATACTATAATTGTGCTCTAATTGCCTTCTTAAACCGTGTGTGCCTCAGAGATGTGAGCTCCAGGAAAGCAAAGGCTATCCAGCTTGTTCACTATCCTCAATTCCTAGCTCAGTGCATAACACATAGCAAGTACATTTAAAGCAACATTCAAAAGAAGGCAAAGAAGAACGGTGATTAGGACATTTTGGAAGTGCTCTGGTCTACTGCCTGAGGACTCTTCCAACAAATGCCATGAATATCTATAAAGACTTACTCTATCTTGTGGTCTAGTGTGAGAAACCCATTATCTAAAATCTTCCCATTTTTGGTCCACTACTGCTCAACGTTCATACCTCTCCAAGGTATGGTGGACATTTGCATATATCTACTATAACAGTAGACTGTGGGATGTTTTTATAATATATATTTATATAGAAAGACTTTAAAAAGGATTATTTACTTCTTTAATTTATATTCCTTAAAAGAGAATGATAGGTCACCTAATTCTTAATAAACTGTTCTACACAAAGTACAATGAAAACTAAGGGGGAAAAAGGTACATGTTCCATGTAAAGACTGTCTTAGTTAAATCTTTTTAGTAAGTTTAGGATTAATAACTACACTGAGTTTCTTCAACAAATATTTATCACGTGTTAGCATTGGCAGGTGGCGTAATAACTACCTGTTGACTCAAAATCATTTATTTGATGCTCTAGAAGGCACTAAAAGAAATATAAAATTCAATTATTGTCTTATAGCATTTTTAATCCAGGTGAGAGATAAAATATAAACATATGTGAGATGCAGTAAAACACATGTGCTTTGGAATCAGACAGCTGGAGGTTACGACCTAGTACTACCATTTACTAGCCATACGATCTTCAGTAAATTATTTAAGTAGTTTAAGCCTCCGTTTTCTCTTCTGTAAAATGGTTACAATAATAAATTCCACAATCATAGGGTTGTTGTGAAGATTACATTACACAAGGCAATGAATTTAAAGTGCTTAGCACAGTGCTTGCATAAAATACTCCTTCGATCAATGTGAACTATTAAATATTAACACAACAATAATTAAATAAATTAGTCAATCTTAAGTGGGAAGAACTAACTTCGGCTAGAATTACAAGCTTCAGGTAAATAACAGAATACAGAAAATTTTCTGTCTCTTTTAAACAGGAATCGGACAAAAATCTCGGGCGTGTTTACCAAAATAGGTAAAAGGAAAGTGAACAATTTTCAGGTATCATCTGTATAGCTCATGTGTCTACACCTCTATTAGGTAAGAGGACATCTTTTTTTCTACTCTGATTATTTAACCTAGTAAATTCTTCTACTTTATTTTTTGTTTTCTTTACTTGTCCATCTAATGGTTTCTGTCAATGAAAAATGCAGCACAGTATACCAAGTCCTCTTTATTCTTCTGACTTATGTTAGCAAAAACACTTCCCCACTCTGGATGTGTCTTCCCTGTGAGAAGAGCTCCCTTACTATAATATTCTTAGATTCTCCCCAGGGCTTTTTCTCGCTTGCCACAGAAGAGGTTTAGCGCCTTATCCGACTTTTAAATTTTGGAATAATAAATGGAATGTGCTCACTGATGCTTTTTAACTGGAAGGTTAAGTCTAGTTAATTCTGGAGTTCAGTTAAAGGACCCATTTTGCTCTTGCACTAAGCTACAACCTTTTATCTGGTCTTTATCAGTAATAAAAGTATGATTTTGATATCCTATTTGGCTTGTTTCTCAATTTCTTCAGAACCCAGGCGAGCAAAAAAGGTAGTACTACTTACTCCTTCAAAAATCTCAACAGGTTATACAAAAATACTTAATGTCTATTGTTAGGATACTGAAATAAGACAGTGAATGAAACTCTGTCCCTGCCATCAAGTAAACAGGCACTCACTGGTCAGACAACCATCTTAAGGAATGCATTACACTACAAAAATTGCAATCATCAGTCAAATCTCCTCAGATAAAAATTCACTGTTTGGAATTACACACAACCGGATGCTTTCATTCCACCAGTACTGGACACACAGGCCCACACAGTTATACGCTTTCTATGTCACAGTCAAATACATAAATCATCATGTTCACATTTAAGCAACCTGTGGCATCTCTAAACTTACTGTAAATTTAAAACCTTATTTGTCATGATAAACATCTATTCCTTGGAGGAATGATATCAGGGGTATCATTACGGTCAACTTCAACTGACAGATAGCACTTATACATGATGTTATTTAAGAATTCGTAAGCCAACTGGGAAAATGGCGACAAGCAGAGAAGCAAATACTGATTTTTAAAATGTGTGTCTAAGCACAGATCCACAGGCCTTCGTCTGAGTCCCTTTAGAAACAGTTCTGATAAACTGGATTATCTTATTTCCTAGTTAACAGCAGATTAGAAAGGGCAAGTTGGAAACAAAAGTGTTAGAAACTAGAAAATGCTAGAGACACAGGCACATTGAACAGCAGCTTTAAAAAAAAAAGAGAGCAGACATAAGAACTCCATTAGGCTATAAACTCCATGAGGGTAGGAATTGATTTCTTGTTCTATACTATATTCCCAGTGCCTAGCATAGTGCTAGCCCATGGTAGGTAATAAATAACAGATGAATAACACAGTATTGAATAAACTACAAAAGCTAACACTCTAGATCTATATTCTTTGTAGTAAGAAATAGTTTTACACACCACAACAGATTCTGAAGACAAATCCAGATTAAAAAAACACTGATTTTCTTAAGAATGACACCAATTTTGAAAAAAAAAAAAAGTTAACTATATTTAGAATGGTTGCTTTATAAAGAGAGAAGAAGGGTAATATCCAAAATGGCACCAATAAAAAGAATGTTGATAAGCTTCAGTTATCTGAAATATTAACTTATTTCCCTAACTATATTGGATAAAGGAGTTATTAATATAAAAATTTTGGTGGTAAAAACCCCCATATGGTCATTACCCATTCTCAGGCAAGACTGTAATTTTTAAATATATCAACTTATGTGAAATGTTACATAAATACTAATGAGAAATAATAATATAATGAGTGTACATAGCAATATTATATTCATTACTTACAAAGTAAATACAGCTAAACGTAACAGTATCTCAAAATAGGTAGGAAAAACTCACACACTCAGTTCACTATAAACAGCATTCTGAAGTTTCTTCTCCCAACCTATTTTTTAAAAAAAAGAATAAAACATGTGAACATATTAGTTTTCAAAAGAAGCATACATTGTAATAAAGCATATCTCACTAAAACTCTGACATCATATTCATTTGTGAAAGAACTTTATCAATTGTCAATTGCTGTGTCAGTGTTATGAAGGAATTATTTCTTACACATCCACTGTGTCCATTGGCAAACACTGAGTAGCAAAATTCTCAACATATTGTCTTTTAAGCAGAACTACCGCACCAGCTTCTCCAGATGGGAGGACCACTGCCCCTTCCACGGCTCAGGGGTTCAATGAACGCCAAAGCAGAGCTAAGTGATGCACTGCTGGTGCTATGGGGGATGTGCCAAGGGAAGGGCAAGAAACAGCCAGGCACCTGACAAAGACAGATCGTAAGCAGTCACAACTAACTACTTCGTAAACTCCTGAACAACAGAAACATTATTAGAGGTACCCCCAGACCGGTTAGCCTGGCCTCTAACAACTTGAACTTTTCTGGAAAAGTAAACCACTTAACATCTCAATTTCCATGTGCAAGGGCTAGGATAGGGAACCTCTCTTCTTGCTGTCAAGAAAATTAGGATTTCCTTTTCTTTGAAATGACAGAAAAGAAGAGGGGCGGGGGGAAGTATAGAAGGAAAAGCAGCCATGAACAAAAAGTAAAAGAGGAGGTGCTTAGAGAGGGAGATTCTTCACACATTCAGGATGTGTTTTGATCAGGAAGTAAACAGTATTTAAAACTGGTTACTGCAAAGCAGTGATTCCCACAGTGATCCTGAATTTTTGCAGCATTTTATAGAAATATCTGAAAGTTCTAATTCTCCTCAACTAGAAACCTATCCAGACACTGTTTCACAATTTTGAATGAGTAACTGTTAGGCCGGTGATAAAATATTCCCTCCAAATAAAGTATTTCTTTCTTTTGCCTTAACGAATTAGGAGGAAAAAAGCAACTTACAAACCTGATATTTTAAAGAATTCCTTAATATCTTCTTTTAGTGATTCAAGTTTAATCTCCGGTCTCTGAAGACTGGCCTAATTTAGAAGAAAAAGAAGAAAGGAAAAGACAGAGGTCAAAAGTCAGTCATTTACAAAGGAGTGTCCAAACGTGCACACTATTTTAAAAATTCCTTTTTGAAGTCACAGCACCTCAGAATTATCTAGAACAGCTCATAAGAAAGAAGACTTTTTCACCTACTCTTAAAATACAGGATCTGTGATGGTACACTGCAGTCTACTCCACATACAAAAACTTATAGCTTAGGAATACTTAATATTTTTATCTAGAATTTTCATCTTTCTGAATCTTAATATCTATTTTTCTAGCAGGAAGAACACTCAGCTTTTATAAATCCATTCTCTTAATATTGTGTCAAACATATACGGTGGCATTTACAACTAATGACCAAAAACCCAGTTGCATCCCTGATAGATGGATTTTTCCTCGTCAGATTGCTGCTCAATGCAAACCTGCATTTGTTGTGCGTAATTACAGAAAACACATAAAATTACCAGTTCAAAATACGTATTCGTGTCTCCTTCATCTCCACGTGCATGCTTTCTATTCTATTCATTTTTCACACTGTAATATTTACCAAAAGTAATCATTTCCTCAATTTATAATGGCTTCTGTAATTTTCAAAGTGTTGATCTCTCATCATCTAACTTTTTCTATCAAATTTTAAAAGCATAGTGCTTCAGAAGGCATTTCTATTAGGGTTAACTCATGATAAGCATTTCAAACGTTAAGAAATCAAAAATTGATCTTCCACTACTTTGCTCCTTCTCTTCTATTTTTTAATCTTCATCTATGAAATGACCATGTACCAGATCTTCTAAGTCAGAAACTTCAGTTATTCATAATTCTACTCTAACTCTTCAAGGCACCGACCCCTTTCTGGGAACATGAAACATGACATTGGAGACAGTGAGTTATTGTTTGGTTTGGGGTTTTGCTGTTGTTGTTGTTGTTGTTGTTGTTGTTGTTGTTGTTTTTTCATCTCCCTGATTTCCACATAAAAACAGACCAAGCAACTGAACGGGAAAACCAAAACCCCATGGAAAACATTTACAACAAAACTTGGTGATAAGATATCCCCTACAAACTTAAAATACAAACGGCTGGGGACAAACCAATAGCCACAAGACTTGTACGGTATTAGCGCTTGTGCAGGAAAAAAGCAGAAGGAAGTAAGCAGTTGTGGTATGCGATGGATGTGAAAACAGGAGAACCCCAAAATAGCCAACACTATTTTCACTGGAACATATGATGAGCCAATTTTAGAACAGGAGCTAAAACTGGGAGGGGTTTTGCCCAACTGAATACAGCAGATGAAGTCTGAACAGACTGGAGCAGCCGAGCAGCTATGAATTCTTGACGCTGACCAACCAGCACCCCCTTTCTAGACAAGGTCACACTAAGGAGAAAATCCTGATAGAGTAATAAAAATTGAGGATGACAGGGAACCAATGGATTGCCTGGAAAAGTGGTAAATAAAGGAAAAGGCATGTATCTTGCCTTTCCTATAGAAACTGCACCACAGGGTAGTTACGTAATAGATAAGGGGAAATAAATGTTCCTTGATAAAAAGTATTCTAGCTGATAACTAAAACAGATGTGATATCATCAGAATATCACCATTCTGCAACCTCTAACATATTACTAACTCTAGGCACTGAGCAGAAATAGCTGTTAGCTTTACAAAAGACAACCAGATATTATGTGCTTCTTAACGAAAGAACACTCTAATGCCAGCAGTGATGACCACAGGGGAGACACTCAGTCTGATCAAGCCAGTGGTCCAGCTGTCAATTTATAAGTCATGTAAAGGACAGACAAACATGCTAAGTTGCACCATGAGGGTGCAATCAGAGAAATCCAGGATATGAGAAATTCTAAAGGTCAAATGGCTCTGTTCTTTAGTTAATAAAGTGTAAGGAAAACCAAAGGAAGGAGAAAAAAAACCAGTAGATTAAAAAAAAACATAACAAAAAAAATTTTTAATTGGCAAGACTGAGTTAGGGTGTCTTAGTGTGAGGGATATACCCTTGGTTAATAAAACTATCAAGAAATGCAGGAAAGTGATTACCATAAAAATCAGGTTGTTGGGGAGGGAGGAGTTTGTGATGAGTGGGGCAAAAGGAAGGGATTCTGGTGTGGCAAAGTTTCATTGTTACAAGGTTGTTCATCTTATAGTTCATTACATTATAGGTTTGTTTTATAAAGTTTCTATCTGTGTTTCGAGCATCAAAAAAGAAAAAGAAAACTACATCTCCCAATTTATTCTCTCTCCATTCTAAAGTCCCACACGTAAGCCTAAGTCCTTACCATTTCTCATCTGGGTCAAGGTGACAGCTTCTGAACTGGACATCTTGCCACTTTATTTACATTCCAATTACTCCCTAGGGAGCATTCTCATACTCCCTTAGCCTACTTTTTCTTCTTTCTTAGCATTCACTACCTCCTAATATACCATATGATTCATGTATTTACTGTGTTTATTGGCATGCTGTCTATCATCATTCGCCAGAAGTGGTGAGCTCCCTAAGGCAGAGGTCTTTGTCTTTTTGTTCACTGCTGTATCCCAAGTGCTTAGAATAGTTACTTTCACACAGCAGGTGTTCAATAAATGTTTGTTGAATACATGAACCAATTTCTCCCTTTACTAAATCCATCCTCCAGCGTCTTCTTCCCCAAACAAGGCTTTCCTGACTGCAAATCTCCACAGCATACACAGGAAGTCTAAACTGTTCAAAAGGGTACACTTGCCCTTCACGACGTAGACCAACTTATCAGCTCTCCAAATTTATCAGCTGCCCCTCCACCAAGCTAACAACATCCTGTCTTTTCTTACACCTCTTCCCTCAAAACACCCTACTCCTTAGTCACAGTGAACTACATTCACTGATCCCCCAACTGCCATATATTTTAAGGGTTCCAGGCCCCCCCCCACCCCTTGCCTACAAAGATAGTACACTCCGTTTCTCTGTGATGGCATTTATCAGATTACACTGTAATTTTCAGCTCACCTATTTTTCTTTTTGACTCTTAAATTCAAAGGCAAGGATTATGAATTCATTTTTGCATATCAAGTATTAACTCTAGTAATTTTTGCGTGACAAAATTATATTGATCCAACCATGTACTAGCCTTTTTAACCAATTTTCACCCAAATAAACAAGGAACTTCATAAAACCTATGTTTTAACTAAAAAGACTGGTTTCCATTCTATTATTCCTAGGATTTTAAAAGCTGCAAAACCTGGCTCATCATTCAAAAGTACTAGAGCAAAAGGAAATAGATTTTCTTTTACTAAGCCTATACTTGGAAATGACTCAGAAGTCACATAATTTAAAGAATTTCAAGAGAAAAAACTGGTCATTCCTTCTAAACATCTTCAAATATTTTAAGGTTGCTAGACTTCCTAGATATATATATATATTTTTTTAATCAAAGGCAAACCAAATTCCTAATCATCAACAGAATTATAAAAATCTTGAGAAATTTGAAAACCAAAAGCAGGGTCACTGATAGGAGGGCAACATGGTAAGACAGTTCTCAAACATGTTTTAGTATAGCAGCATAATCCTTTTTTCAAATGAAATCTGAACCCAATGAAAAACCGTACTATATAAAATACATGGAAAGTGATATAAGTAGACAACGCAAAGGAGTGTTTTCTCATTGTCGAAGGTATAGTTATAGTAAAAATGTATATCTTTATTATGCTATAGCCTCAATAATCCAGTTTGTTTTTGCACTTTGCTTTGGTTGCTCAATATAAGGAAAAAGTCTTGATTCACAGAGATAAGTGCTTTCACTTTTAATAGCCTTCCTGGCCATGTCAGCACACTCACAAATTAAACTGCTGCAGGAAATCAAAAGAGTAATGGGAACTTTCTTTTTTGAAAACAAATCCCGAAATCATTTACTATAAATACAAAAATCAGACCAGCTTCTGATGCTTATAACTGCTAAACCTACACATATCATGATGTTGTTCCCACACGATTTGTCACTGGCTGGCTTGTCCCACATCGCAGCAGTCCACCACGAAGGGAGCTTTGTTGAGCAGGTGCACCTACACTCTTCCTACCCCTGCAGTAGGATCCTCGCCCAAATATTCTGAAAGACTCATGCAGAGTTATATCCTTCCTCATCAGCGACACATTTCTAAGTGTCCTTAACATATGAAGATGATGAAAGCAACAGGGTTTTATCCTGGGACCTATTTAGAGACAAGTTAATTTGGAAGCACGACAGTGGATTATGAAGTATTTAATATAAAAATGCATCTGAAAGAGTGTTGTTTCTTAATATATTTTTAAATTAAGAATTTTTAAATGAATAGGACATTTCCTGAGTCCTTGGATATATCCGAGCACAGTTTTGAAACTACTTGGGACTAAATAAGGATAGGATTTGGCATCAGAAGACCGTGAATTATCTCTCAGCCTTATTTATTATCTTGGTCAAGTCATTTAACCTCTCTGTATTCTCTATTCTCAGTGTTCTTTATCTAATAGGGAAAGTAATATCTGAACTAGGTTATTGTGAGACTCACATAAAAAAATTTTCAAAGTTATTTTTAGGCTGTTGAAGTCCAGTGTAGATTAAAGTTGTGTTATAAAATATAAGAGATGTCCAGATGGCAGTGGACTAAATGTAAAAGACTTCCAGGGAAGGAGTGCCTGGAGGTACAGGTTTTTAAATCTACAACAAAATTTAAGCCTTTCTTTAAACAAAATGCCTTTAGCTCACTATGAGAGCTGGCAAAATATGATCAAAAATATAATCTAATGAGAGTGTACATTGCCCTGCATATATCCTTCACCCATTTATTTATGTTGACATTTCTGACATCCTCTATCATTCTGCACTGTAAAAACACATGACTGTCTCTGCCCCCTCTACCCCTCACACACACACACACACACACACACACACACACACACAAATCCAGTTTCTTTCCACGTCCACCATAACAGTCTTAATCCAAAGCATTAGCCACTGGCCATCCTAAATTTCTAAACCTGGTGAGTAAAGAAAATTGGAGAAATAAGTGGCTAATGTCGTGGGTGAGTCAAAGAAACTGGGAAGTAACGTGAGACTAGATACTCCATGAAGAACAACCAGGGCACAGCAAGGTCTACAAAGAGGGTTCCAGTGATCTTTTAATTCCCTCTAAAGAGGCCCCAGCCTATCCATTTCTCACTATGCCACCATGCTAATCTTGGACTTCATCTTTCTGAAAGGTCTGAAGAATCACAGAATTTCAGGGTTAAAAGAAACTACAGAGTTTTTATAGGTCAACTAACCATTTAATAGCTGACTGTCCTCTCAAAGGGGTTTTGTAGCTTAAAAACTCTAACTCAGAAACTCTAAACTAGCTTTCTAGCTTAGAAACTCACTACATCCCTACTTAGCCAATTCCATCTTTGAATTATTCCATTAGAAAATTCTTTATTATGAGCTAAAATTGACTACTCTTACCATCTGCCACCATCACAAACACACAAACACACACATAATGTCACAGAAAATAAGCCTAATCCCTTTTCTGTAAGAGACCCTCAAATATTCGAAGAAAACTACTGAGTCTTCCCTAAAAGCTTCTTTTATCAAGGTCACATATATTTACAGATGTTCCAAGTTCTCTTTATATGACAGATTCTTCTCACCACCCTGTCCATTCTTCTCTGGGCAAAGTCTAGTGCAACCAGTCCGCTACTGTAATAACTTCCTAACTGACCTCTCTACTTTGCTCTTTCCACTAGACCCCTGATTCTCAAACTTTTAACCCTCAGGACCCTCAGTCTCTTAAAAATTGAGGATCTGAGAGTACTTTATGTGGATGATATCAACTGATATTTATAGCATAAGAAATTAAAACAGAAAAAAACACATTTGTTTATTATTATGGAATTTCCTCAGAAAATTGGAAACTGAATTACTACATGATGCAGCCATTTCAATTCTGGGTATATACTCAAAAGGGACTTGAACATATATTTGCACACGCATGTTCATAGCAGCATTATTCACAATAACTAAAATGTGGAAGCAACCCAAGTGTCCACAGACAAATGGATAAGCAAAATATGATATGTACACACAATGAAATACTACTCAACCCTTAAAAAGGAAGAAAGTTCTAACACATCTACAACATGGATGAACCTTGAGGACATTATGCTAAGTGAAGGTAAGCCAGTCACAAAAAGAGAAATACTATATGATTTTCCATATATGAAGTGCTTACAACAAATTCAAAGTCAACAAAGTCAAATTCATAGAAACAGAAAGTAGAATGGTGGTTGCCAGGGGCAATGGGGAAGGTAGGAATGGAGAGTTAGCGTTTAGGGGGTACCAAGTTCTAGTTTGGGATAATGAAAAAGTTCTGGAGATGGATGGTTTAGTGATGGTCACAAAGCAATGTGAATTAATGAATGTCACCAAACTACACACTTAAAAAGGGTTCAAATGGTAAATTTTATGCATATTTTACCACAATAAAAATTATTTATTAATTCATTTAAAAATAACAATATAAACCCATTATATATTAGCCTAAATATTTTTATTTAAAAAAACTGTATTTTCAGAAACAGAAATTCGTGAGAAAAAGAGGCACTGTTTTACATTTCTACAAATCTTTGATGTTTGGCTTAACTGAATACAGCTGGATTCTTCAATCTGCTGTGATATTCCATCTGTGGCACTGTTATTTTGATTGATGTGTATGAAAAAAATCAGTGTCACACAGAGATGTAACTGGAAAGAGGAGAGTATTTTAATATCCTTTTCAGATATTGTAGATATTTCTCCTTTAATAGTATAAATGGTATACCAAAATTTGGCTAGTATTTACCTAAAAATTAGTTGCAATGTGGAATCTGAACATCAATAAACTTTTTATGTTTTATTACATAAACATGCATCATTTTGCCTTGTACTTTAAACCATTCTTCTACCTATACATGATTTCATAACATTATGCATTGATCATTTTGAATATATGAAGTGATGCAGTAGATCAAAAACACTTTACCAAAAAACATCAAAAAGTAACATTCTTTAACATCACCATCAATATCATCAGAAAAGTGTTTAAATATTGGGAAGCCATCAATTTCACAGTGGTGGATTCAAGCTTGAATTTTATCATTGGCAAGAGATAATAATTTTCCTTGAAATAACAGGTCAATGTTGCTCACTTTAGAGAAAATATCAGCCCAAGTCCGAATGACAATAGTTTGTCAATTGCTCTTTCAAGTAAAAATGGTGTTTCACTTAAAAAGGAGTAGAAGGAGCTGGGCAATTCAGCTCGTATCTCAATGGCAGGAATACTTTTTTCTGGATAATCATATTTCAATACACAGCAGAAGTGTCTTATGCATACTTTCTATTTCCTCAAATAGAATATTGTAAAAATGTGTATTCGAGGAATGAGATTTAATAAAATTAATAATTGTTTACTGTTTCATCAAGGACATTCAAGTAAAACTGACTTTTTTTTTTTTTTAACCGTGACTATTCAGTGGTGAAGAATACAATGACTACTTTGGTACTACTTTGGAATGAGTTTGGTACCAGTTCCCGGTTTTGAGCTAAGACACTGGCAGTTAAACCCATCACCATTGCTTCTGTGCTGATGCAAATGTTAGCACAATAAACTTTTTAATGGTTGTATTATATAAAATAATTTTGACCTGAAAGGGTCTTAGGGGCCACTGGAGATCCACAGACCATACTTGAAGAACCACTGTGCTAGACTTTAGCTTTCTTGAGGACAGCTGTCTTTCACAATTAGATATTTGCCCTGCCATACAGATGAGTCCTTCCAATAAAATGTATCCCTAGTAATAACTCTTTTTCTGGAAAAGACACCCAATTTAGATTCTTCTGGGTCGTCAAGGGAGGGGCAAAAGTTTCTCTTGAGCCTGAAAGATCTTGACTGTCTTCAGCTCAAAACAGTCCATGTACCAATGCGGCACATTTTGGAGAGACTTGTTCTGAACTCCTTCACTCTCAGGAAGTGTCCTACAACAGAAAACTTCTTGCTGTGCCTACATTAGGAATTCACTCCAATTTTCCATCTTGAGTGCTACCTAAACCTTCTCTGTCCTGAGCTGTGTCCTTTCAGTCCTTTCAGTATATTTATATCCTACTTATTTACAGTCTTCTTTCAATAATTAATTGAACCCTTCCTATGTGCCAGTTGCTGAACATAAAAGAAAAGACACCATTCTCCCTCACTCAAGGAACTCACAAGGTATTGAGGGACATGAAAAGCTGGGGTGCCTAGCTGGTTCAGTCAGTAGAGCATGTGACTCTTGATCTCAGGGTCATGAGTTCGAGCCCCATGTTGGGGATTACTTAGAATTTTTAGAGAGATTCTTAAATTGCTGTAGAGATTACTTAGAATTTTTTTTAAAAAAAGAAAAAGTGTGATAAATAAATGCTCTTTCCCACATCAATCTGCAAACATGCTTATCATTAATATCACTGTTTTAGATTTTATCTAATTTCTTCCATCACCACAGAAGAGAGGTTTGATTAAAACATGTTGAATTGGGTATCCCCAGTCCTTCCAAATACTTTTGGTTCTTTCTGAAACTGTAGACCATCTCTGTTTCTATAATGCAAGTAGTCCCAGTGGACATGCATTGTAGCCAGGAATGAGTTTTAGTTACAAATTGGAAATTTTGGCTCTGTGCAAGCTGACCATGCCTTAACAATCTGTGTTGTATAATTCAAGCCCTGCTCTGGGTTCTCTCACCTGAAGATGTAGCCCTCCTTGGTTTTCTTTTGCTGACATCCCACAGCTGACTCACTTCTCTGCTACCACTGGGTGTCTTATCCCCCTTATTCCATATCTTCTTAGCTTCCTTTCATAATACACTTAATGACTGAATCAGTCCTCGGTTCACATTTAGTAACCAATCTTTTCCCTCTCACTTCAGCTTGGCCTTCCCTAATCCAAAAACCCTACCTGATCTTCTCTAATCAATCCGGTGCTGAAATAAAATGCAGAGATATACTCACTCAAAGCAAACCCATATGTTAATAGTTATCTTATCCCTCAAGTACATAAATTCTATAAGACGTTCCTTATTTTGAAATTCTATACACCATAATTCATGTCTTCACTGTTTTTAGAAGGTAGGGGAGGGACAGCAAAATATCCCCCAAATTGAGAAGGCACTTTGAGAACAGAAATGAAACCCCACAAAGTTTACACAGAGTTTTACCGGGTAACTTACTGACAGGGTGGATCAGGCAGACGACGATTCAGGTGCTGTATATTTATTCTCCATAAAGTCTAGACCTTAGTGTGACCTTAGGTTTTATAGCGTAACAGGATGTGTAGGACACTGTAGTGAGTTCAAAGAGTCTGCATGCCCCTAACTGACAGCTAAACTTTAGATCTTGTGGCACAACTGTGCATCGGGAAAGAGAAAAATTATGTTATCTTTAATGGATTCATGAGAGGTCAAAGCAACCCTCCCCTCATCCTAGCCTTGGTGGGCATTTCTAAGTTTTATATATTAATCCCCAAGGGGCCAGGAACACATAACCCCAGGAGAGGTGATCCAGTGAACATGAACAAAATGAAGGGCCAAAGATGGAGTCAGTATTGTCATCACTCCTACAATTGTCTTACTTTCCAGGATTAAAGGACACAACAAACGCCAAGACAGATATGGGTAAGGATGATACTCTTCCCTGGTTCACACACCAAACACCATCAGAGTCCCTAAATTATTAATTTTTATATCGACTGTAGTAGTCTAATCTGAAGCTTAACCATATATATGCCATATCCCACCCTAGAGGGAAAAAAAACAGACAGAAGACAGTAAGCCCTACTCATGGCACAGGCCTATCAATACCAATATATGTTCTATCTATACATGTCTTAAAGAAAATATATTTAATTAAAATCTATTTAAATCCATGAAATATTCATTTCTCTATAATAAATGATAAATGAATGTCAGTTCCTTCTCTCCTTTTTATGATCTCTAAATTCTCTATATATGTATATATTTCTGATAATGATAAATAAAAAACAATATTTGAGATATAATTCCATAAGGTTTTTAGTGAGGGACACTAGCACTGAGATGCTCTGGGGTTCTGAACTTATGACAACATCCTGTCAGTTATATTATTCCTTCCCTCTCCAAAGCCTATCTTCTTTCAGTTTCCTTCCTTTTACAATTCTATTATTCATAATAACAATCTGAGCAACAAGACTTATTAAACACTTAATGGAATGGAAATAACATTTGAGGTTTTACACAACATCCATTTTAAACACAAGTAATGAATGATACAAAATAACAATGTTGATCTTGGTGCTAAATATCAAATTTGAATTAAGCTATCACTCTAGTGTCTAGAGGATGAGCGAGCAAATTCAATTTTAAGATGGAAGTCGACCTGGGGCGCCTGGGTGGTTCAGTCGGTTGAGCATCCGACTTTTGATTTTGGCTCAGGTCATGATCTCAGGGTGGTGAGATCAAGCCCTGCATCAGGCTCCATGCTGAGTGTGGAGTCTGCTTAAGATTCTCTCTCTCTCTCTACCCCTGCCCCTCTCCCCTGCTCGCACTCCCTAGCTCTTAAAACCACCACCAACAACAAAACAAAAAAAACAAAAAAACAAACAGGTGCAGGTTGACTTTATAACAAAATAACTCAGGAAAACTCAGAAATCAAAAAACACAACCTCTTTCCAGAAACACAAAATCCCATGTTACCATGCTAAGATCTTAGATAATTAAACTTTAATCTACAAAAGAATACATTAAAATGCACTTTAATTATAATGTTAAAACAGAAGTGCTAATGGTAGACTTTCTTTTGCTAAAGAAAGTCTAAAAATCATTTGTATTTGTCTTTGAAATCTTCTGTGCGATTTTAATTTTCTAGTTAAGTTGAGCCAATACTGTTCTAGCACTTCCACAGTATACTTAGACAAAATGAAGACAGTATGGAAAATGCTGGTGGCAGAAAACTGCCCTCATGGTTAAAATTGTAAAGGCACGTAACAAATAAACAGTCACTTGTTTAAAAGCATGTTATTAAAACTGATTGTCAAGTTGCCTTTTAAGAGTTAGCTTATTTCTATTAAATGTCCGCAGTAGAGAATATACGCTAAGGAAAAGTTGTTATTACATATTTTTTCAAGCCCAAGATTACTTTAATATTAAAACATCTATAATTATATTCTTTTAAAGTATAAATCTATAACATTATATCTTTTACTTTATGTATCACAAGAACCAGCCAAATGTAAGTTGAGTTCCCATGAACTCATCATCTCCTTACCCTGCTTTATCTTTCTTTCTCTTACCTTGCCCTATTTTTTATTATACCGAAGCAATTTACCGATGTTACATTATCCTTTATTTAAAATTCCAAGACCTGGGGCGCCTGGGTGGCTCAGTGGGTTGAGCATCTGACTTAGGCTCAGGTCATGATCTCACCATTCCCGAGTTCAAGCCCCACGTCTGGCTCTGTGCTGACAGCTCAGAGCTTGGAGCCTGTTTCGGATTCTATGTCTCCCTCTCTGTCTCTGCCCCTTCCTCACTTGTGCTCTGTCTCTCTCAAAAATAAATAAGCATTAAAAAATTAAAAAATAAATAAATAAAATAAAATAAAATTCCAAGACCTGAAACCTTTGAAAAACAAAGTCTTTTCATAACTGAATTGATAGCATAATGGGTCCTGACTTGAACTCACTTAGTGGCAAAATCTGATCTGACCTGAATTGACATGAGACTATTTATAGTCCTTATTTATCACACTTAGTATGAAAATTCACACATTTTGCTGCAGAAATATTAATTTACATAATTACAAGGTGCTACAAGACCATGGTAGAGATAGTAAATAACATAGAAGAATATGCATGAATTACCTTTATAAAATTAGAAAAAAATTTGAATTCCAAAACATATCTGGCCCCAGGTTTTAGATAAAAGACTGTGGACCTGTATTTATTTATAATACTATCATTTCTCCATGATAGCAGAACTTTATTTTATTCACTGTTGTATCCCCAGGGAGTAGAATTGTGCCCAACATATACTAAATGCTCAATAAATACTTATTGAATAAGCAAATAAAAAATCGTATTTAATTAATATAAATGGAGTTCAAAATAGAAAGAGACAAAAATACTTCCTTGGGACAGTAATCTCCAAATAAGGTTATATCATACACAGGTCTTGAATCTCTTATTTGCAATTCTGAAATACGAACAGCTTTGAAAACAAAGAATTTGTCATCATTGCTTATTTTCTAGAACTTGAAGTTTTCTTATAAATTAAGAAACAACTATTAACTTATTAGAGCTCAAGCTTGAATAAAAAGAAATCCTTAAAGGAAACACATTTTCAAAGAAAAGCAGAGTCTCATGTAAGACTTTGAACGCCTTATAAGTAAAGATGCTTTCAGCAATCTTTTATCGCCCAGTAAAGTATCTGGCACACAGTAGCTACTCCACATATGCTGTTCAAGTTAACATTAAAAAGGAAGAATCTGATAAATATCATAGGACTTCACTCCTATGTGGAATCTGAGAAACAAAAAAGATGAACATAGGGGAAGGGAAGCAATAATAAGATAAAAACAGAGAGGGAGGCAAACTGTAAGAGAATCTTAAGAGAACAAACTGAGGGTTGCTTGGAGGGGTGTTGGGTGGGGGATGGGCTAAGTGGGTGATGGGCACTAAGGAGAGCATTGGTTGGGATGAGCACTGGGTGTTATATGCAAGTGAGGAATCACTAAATTCTACTTCTGAAACCATTATTACACTATCTGCTAACTAACTTGGACTTAAATAAAACTTAAAAAATATTAAAAAGAAAACTCTAGATTTATTCTATTTCCTAAATACATGTTGAGCACCTGGCTCACACAGTCATTTTGCTAGGTGTAGGATAGAGCAGAACAATGCAGACATACTCTCTTCCTGCTTTCATGAAACTTACACTTTAATGAGGAAAGCAGACATTTCAAAAATAAATACAGGGGCACCTGGGGGGCTCAGTCAGTTAAGCATCCAACTTCAGCTCAGGTCACAATCTCCTGGTTCGTGAGTTTGAGCCCTGCAATGGGTTCTCCGCTGTCAGCTCGGAACCTGCTTCAGATCCTCTGTCTCCCTCTCTGCCCCTCCCCCACTCTCTCTCTCTCTCTCTCAAAAATAAACAAACCAAAAAATAAAATAAAATAAAAAATAAATGCAGGTGTGATAAATATTACAAAAAAGAAACTTCCAGGTACTACAGGCCACTAAACTGGGAGGTTATGTGAGACCTACAAAGTTTGGATGGTCATGGCTGAAAGAGTAGAGTGAAGAACAGTATCACCAAGCTTTGTAGGCATAATCAAGGATTTTGAACATTTTTCGAAGGGCCCTAATAAGCAGTGAGGGTATTAAGCAATCTTCCTTGGACTTTCAAGGAATGCTCAGGCTTATGTTTACTGAGAACTTACTATGTGCCAGGCATATTATCTTGTTCAATCCGCACAAATGAGACTTATGTTTCCAAGTTGATGGAGGAGCTGATCAGCAGACCTGCAGAGAACAGCTAGTAAAGCCTGGGAGCAAAATCAACTATCTGAAGGCAGAAGAGAGTTGCTGAGAGAACAAGAACTAAAGTAACAGAAAGGGAAACATCTTGAGAGATGAACTGGTGTCTATAGCCATGTCTTCCCTGGAATCATTCTGAGCACAGACAAGAGGTTGAGAATCAATACAAACCCAGTACAAAGTAGGGCTACCAACAGTGGACAGAGAAATAAGGAGAGCTTTGCCCCAGACTTGGAGATCTTAAGCACATAGCTTTGATTTGTCCTCAAGAAATTTTTTTGAATACTGGGATTCTGCAGAGTAGAAAGCTAAAAACCTAAGCAGGAAACCTCTGAAAAGTTTTTTTAAGTCTGACAAGAAAAAGATTAGACATTGGGACCCAAAGGGAAAAGGACCTCTAGAATACATCATATTCTTAGTTGAAACCCTTGGAGAGTCAGGAAAAAAAAATAGAGGAAGATTGAGCCTAAGAGTCTAAAACTCAGCCTCAATACAGAACATTCCCTAATTGGATTATGGTAACCAGTCACAAGACTATCTCCCCAGTGGAGAAGAGGGTGAATCCTCAGTAAAGTTAGATATCATCTAGAGGCTTTACAGTTTTTTGTACACAATGTCTAGCATCAAATAAAAATTTACTAGTCACACCAACAGACAAAATTAAATAAACAAAGCTAAGAGAAAATAACACCATAAACAGATATCTACACGTGATCTAGATATTGGTGTTAACTGACAAGGACTTTAAAATAATTATGAATTATATGTTTTTTGAAAAAGAGGAAAAAATGGACAAAATAGATGAAAAGCAGATAATTTTACCTGAGAATTGGAAAACATAAAAAAGAAACATCTGGAAATTTTGAACTGAAAAATACACCATGTGAATAAGAACGCATTAGATGGATTCACCAGGAGATATGAAAATAGCCTAAACAGGATTAGTGAAGTGGAGGATGAAAAGAAAAGATCCACAGATCTTTTGCATCCACAGATGCACAGAGAAAAAAAAAATAATGGAAAACAGAGAAAAAGAGTACTGGATACAAGTGGGATTCAGTGAAAAGTCTAACATGTATAAATCGAAGTCTCAGAAAGAGAGGAGAGAGAAAATGTGGCAGAATAAATATTGGAACAAATAATGGCCAAGAATTTTCCAAAACTGGTGAAAAGATATCAACCCCAGATTTAATAAGCCCCACAAACTCAAACCAGAATAAATTAAATAATAATAATACAAACAACAACAATATAAACAATACAATAATTCAAACAACAAATAATAAAACAAACAAATAATAATAACACACCAGAGCACATTTTAACAAAACTACCAAACACCAAAGACATAAACGTTAAAAGCAGTCAGGGTATGCTGGGGTGGGGCATACCAGTGGATAACAAAAAAATTAATGTCTGACTTCATAAAACAGACACCAAAATCCCCCCCCAAAAAAGTCTCAACATGGCTGAAAAAAAAATTACTACCAACTTTAAAGCTATATGCATAAAAAAATCCTTCAATAATGAAGATGAAATAAAGACATCATCAGACAAATATAACTGAAGAATTCATCACCAAGAAACTAAAGATAGTTATAATAAAGGAAAAATAATCTCAGGGTAAATATGGAAATATAGACGGAAATGAGCAAAAAAAGGATAAAAATGTGGTTAAATATGAGTAAATATGGACTATTGATGCTACAAAAGCAATGTCTTGAGGGATTTAAATTACACACAAAAGGCATGGCAAAAATAACAAAAGGAAAAAGCCATAAATGAGTAAAGTGTTCTAAGTTCTAGAATTATATAAAAGGGAACTAGTAAAAGTAATAATTTATTTGAGATTTATGCATTACATATATAATTGATATGAGATTAATCAAAAATAAATTTTGTAACATCTAGGGTAGCTATTTAAAGAACAGTAAAACAATGTGTAACTAACACATTAACAGAGAGAAAAATAATAAAACATTTGAATAACAGTTGAATAATCAGAAAAATACAGAAAACATAATATAAAGCAAATAGATCAATTAAAAAAAAAACAAACATTAAGACAGGAAATACAAACGCAATATATCAGTAAATTCATTGAATGCAAATAGACTAAACAATACAACTAAAAGACAATGGCTGTGGGGCTCCTGGGTGGCTCAGTCAGTTAAGCGTCCAACTTCGGCTCAGGTTATGATCTCACGGTACATGAGTTCAAGCCACACGTCAGTCTCTGTGCTGACAGCTCAAAGTCTGGCTCCTGCTTCAGATTCTGTATCTCCTCTCTCTCTGTGCCCCTCCCCTGCTCACTCTCTGTCTCTCTCTCAAAAATAAACATTAAAAAAATTTTTTTAAAAAGACAATGGTTATTAGACTGGATTTAAAAAATAACTATGTTTTGCCAATGGTTTCAACAGACACATCTTAAATACAGTCACAGAAGGGGTGAAAATAAAAGTATGGAAAAAGTCATACTATGCAACCACTAACCAAAGAAAGCTAGTATAGGTACACTAACATCAGCAAAACAGATTTTAAGGCAAAAAATTCACTAGAAATAAAGGACATTTCATAATGACTAAGGGGTTAGGCCATCTAGAAGATATCACAATATAAATCTTATACAACCAATAAAATAGCCTTAAAATATAGAAAGCAAAAAATTGAGTGTTAAAGACATAGACAAAGATACAATCACGGTGGGAGATTTTAACATATTTCTTTCAATAGCTGATAAAATAAGCAGAAAAAATTCAGTAAGATTATAGAAAAGGTGAACAGCATAATTAACAAGTAGACCTCAGTGGCATATCTCATTGAACCAACAGTGACAGTATACACATTTTTTCCTAGTGCACATGGAACACTTAGCAAAATTGATTATATACTGGGTTATAAAGCAAGTCCCTAAAATTTTACATAAATAGAATATCTCAGTTGCTTAGAAACTAAGCAATATACTTTAGAATACCCTTGGGTCAAATTTAAAATTACAAAAAATACTATAAAATATTTTGAATGAAAGGATAATGAAAATATGATTCATTAAAACTGTGGGATACAGTTAAAGTAGTGCTTAGAGGGAAAATTATAACCTTAAATACATATTTTAGAAATGAAGAATGGTTTCAAGTCCTTGATGTATACTTCCATTTCAAGAAACTAATAACAACAGAAACCAAACAACCAAAACCAGAACAAAACAAAACAAAACAAAACAAAAACCCCAGCAAATCAATCCTAAAGAAAGTGAGAAGCAATTAATAATAAAGATATGATACAAACTTAAGGCAAAATCAGCAAAGCCGAAATTGTTTTTGATGAGATTAATACAACTGAGAGACCCCTAGCAAAACTGTTCAAACACACACACCACACATGCATGCACACAAATTACCACTATCAGAAATTGTAATAGAATTTTCAGACATTAAAAAGAAATATAACGTTGGGAGTGCAAGCTGGTATAGCCACTCTGGAAAACAGTATGGAGGTTCCTCAAAAAACTAAAAATAGAACTACCCTATGACCCAGCAATTGCACTACTAGGCATTTATCCATGGGATCCAGGTGTGCTGTTTCAAAGGGACACATGCACCCCCATGTTTATAGCAGCACTATCAACAATAGCCAAAGTATGGAAAGAGCCCAAATGTCCATCGATGGATGAATGGATAAAGAAGATGTGGTGGTATATATATATATATATATATATATATATATATATATATATACACACACATACATACAATGGAGTATTACTTGGTAATCAAAAAGAATGAAATCTTGCCATTTGGAATTACGTGGATGGAACTGGAGGGTATTACGCTAAGTGAAATTAGTCAGAGAAAGACAAAAATCATATGACTTCACTCATATGAGGACTTTAAGAGACAAAACAGATGAACATAAGGGAAGGGAAACAAAAATAATATAAAAACAGGGAGGGGGACAAAACAGAAGAGACTCATAAATATGGAGAATAAACTGAGGGTTACTGGAGGAGTTGTGGGAGGGCGGATGGGCTAAATGGCTAAGGGGCACTAAGAAATCTACTCCTGAAGTCATTGTTGCACTACATGCTAACTAATTTGGATGTAAATTTTAAAAAATAAAAAATAAAACAAGTTTAAAAAAAAAGAAATATAAGTTTATCATAAAAAAATTTAGGCAAATTCCCTGAAAAACACAACTTATCAAAACTCACAATAAAAGGAATAGAAAATCTTAATATTCCTATATATATTAAAACTTAATGTTATTAAAAATCTTGCCAATATGATATTAAAGAATAAGAACGAAGTTGGAGGCCTGACACCACCCAACTTCAGCTTAGTACAAAGCTACTGAAATCAAGACAGTGTGGTAATGGTGAAAAATTAGACAAACAGATCAATGGGATGGATTAGAGATCCAGAAATACCAAAACAAACATAGCCAACTGATCTATGACAAAGGAGCAAATGCAATTTTTTGAATTTTTTTTTGAAGAGCAAAGACAGTCTTTTCAACACGTCAACAAGTTGTCCTCAAACAATTTGACAGCCACATACAAAAAAAAAATCTAGATACATACCTCATACCCTTCACAAAAATTAACTCAAAATGGATCACTGACCTAAATTCAAAGCCCAGAATTAGAAGACTTCTAAAAGATAAGATAAGAGAAAACCTAACTGACCCTGGGTTTGTCAATTAATCTTTAGACACACCAAAAGCACAATCCATAAAAGAAAAAAATGATAAGTTGGATTCCATTAAAATTTAAAATCTTCTTTGCAAAAGATATTGTTAAGAGAATGAAAAGACTAGCCCCCGATTGGAAGAAAATACCCGTAAAACACATAATGGATACAAAAAAAAAAAAAAATTGTACCCAAAATATATAACAAACTCTTAAAATTCAACAATAAGAAAGAACATACAATTTAAAAATGGGCAAAAGATCTGAACAGACACCTCACCAAAGAAGGTACACAGATCGCAAATACACATCTGAAATGATGCACAGTGTTATATGTCATTAAAGAACTGCAAATTAAAACAACAGGAAGATTATCGCATCTATCAGAATGGTTAAAATCTAAAGCACGGGTAACACAAATGCTGGTGAAGATGTGGAGCAACAGAAACATTCCCTTACTGCTAATGAGAGAGTAATATGGTACAGCCGCGTTAGAAGATAAGCTGTCAGTTTCCAGCAAAGTTCATCATAGTCTTATCATACAGTCTAGCAGTTATGCTCCTTGGCATTTAACCAAGTGAGTGGGAAACTTACGTCAACACAAAAATCTACACAGGAATGTTTTACCAGTTTTCGCTGCCAAAACTTGGAAGCAACCGAGATGTCCTTCAATAGAATGTATAAATAAACTGTGATACATGCACATAATAGAATATTATTCCAAAGGGAAAAAACAGCTATCAAGCCACAAAGAGACATAGGGGAAACACATTGCATATTACCAAGTGAAAGAAGCCAGTTTGAAAAGGCTACATACTGCATGAGTCCAACTATATGACATTCTCAAAGGTGAAACTATAGAGACAGAAAAGTCAGTGGTCACCAGGGGCTTGGGAGGAAAGGAGGGAGGAGGGGTAGGTGGGACACAAAGGATTTTTAGGACAGTGCAAGTATTCTACCAGATACTGAAATAGTGAATATATGACATTATACATTTGTCAAAACCATTAGAACTGTACAACACAAAGAGTGAATCCTGATGTGAACTACAGATTTTATTTAATAATTGTATATCAATATTTATTCACCAATTGTAAAAAACGTACCACATTAATGCAAGATGTTAA
This sequence comes from Panthera uncia, assembly GCF_023721935.1. NCBI lineage: Eukaryota > Metazoa > Chordata > Mammalia > Carnivora > Felidae > Panthera > Panthera uncia. The sequence goes on along the minus strand of NC_064811.1, from coordinate 20,816,571 downwards.
TAATAGGGGAAACTGTGTGCAAGGGAAATGGGAATATATGGGAATTCTGTTATCTTCTGCTCAGTTGGCTGTAAACTTAAAACTATTCTAAACAGTAAAGTCTGCTAGGGGCTCCAGGGTGACTCAGTGGGTTGAGTGACCGACTCTTGATTTCAGCTCAAGTCATGATCCCAGGGTCATGTGCTCAAGCCCCAAGTAGGGATCTGCACTGAGCGTGAAGGCTGCTTAAGATTCTCTCTCTCCCTCTCTGCCTCACTCCTCTGCTCACACTTTCTCTAAAAAAAAAAAAAAAAAATACAAGGGCTACTGAGTGGCTCAGTTGGTTAAGCATCCAGCTCTTAGTTTTGGCTCAGGTCGTGATCTCCTGGTTTGTGTGCTTGAGTCTCACGTTGGGCTCCACACTGACAGCTTGTGTGCTCACTCTCTCTAAATAAATAAATAAATAAATAAATAAATAAATAAATAAACCAACCTTAAAAAATAAAGTTAAAAATAAAAAATAAAGTCTGCTAATTAAAAAAACAAAACAAACAAACAAACAAAAAACAACCTTCCCCAAAGGAAGTCTAAGACACCGACTTCACTGGAGAATTCTTTCAAACACCTAAGAAAGAAAGAATACAATCTCATAACACTCTTACAGCAAACAAAAAATAAAAAAGGAGGGACCTCTTCTCTTATTCATTTCATCAGGTCAGCATAACCTTGATATAAAGCTTGTCAAAGACGTTACAAGAAAGGAAAATTACAGAGCAATTTTTCTCATGGACATAGATGCAATCCTCCAACATTTATTATTGGAGTTCTACTAATACACAGGATGTCGAAAGCCAGTACAAGAGCATGCCTCTCCCACCCTAACAATGAGAAAAAGCGGTATAATCTACCCAATCATAACTTTTGAACCCACCAGAAAATTGAGGTTGTAGGAAAACCAAATGAATTAAATTTCAAAGAATAACAAGTCCCTCCAAGGACAGATGGGACTCCAAACTATTTTACTTTGGCAGAGCACAGGAGGAAAAGGAAACTACCACACAAGCAAGAAGAAATACAGCTAAAATTTTAACTATAGTAGACTGCATGTGGGGTAATATGTCCGTTTAGAATAACTAGGAGCTCAAAACACAAGGGGAATTTACACTCACTTTCACGCTCTTTTCCATGGGTCTCCCACCCAAGAGAATGGGGGCAGAGCAGAGAATGGGCAGAGAGCCCTTTTTCGTGACACAGGTGCACAGAAGGGATAAGCTGTCACTCCAGCACAGGAATAAAACCATGCTACCTTCTCTAAACTCTCCTCTCACATGAGGAAATGACCTTAAACCTCTGAGAGAGGGTTCAGAAAACATCCCACTCTAACGACAAGGCAATAATTGTTTCTGGGGGTGAGATAGACGCAAAAATGATCTTACTCATGGTAAAGTAAAAAGCAATCAATCAATCAATCAATCCAACTCTCTTGGGCCCAGGATCCTACACCAGTACAAAGCAGAAGTGAGCCAGCTCTAGGGAGGTCAGGAATCTCTCTTTCATCCATCATCTGCCACAGATACAAGGCAGAGTTTGGCTGCCAAGAAGAGAAGAAGAAGGAACACTGAGAAAGACCCATTCCCAAGGCAAATGGACTGTATATTAGAGAATGCCTGTATCTACCATGAGCTTAGGACTGAGTAACAACTTTCTACTGCTAAGAGAAAGATAAGGGTAGGGAGAGAGACTTCTCTCCGTGGCACAAGCAAGCAGAGCCAGATGAAAGCACAGGATGTAGTACAATGAGAAAAACCTTCCAGTAGTCCAGAACCCTTTCTAAGCACAAGGTTACAGCAGCCCACCAAATTTGAAGCCTATCGTACACTGAAGCTATTGACAGTAGTAACAAAACCCAAGCCTAGCTTGACTCCCACTGTACTGACTTCCATACTCAGTAAGCCTCCATACTTACTTGAACAAAATTGCCAATCTACTTGACCTAATTGACACTTACAGAATACCCAGAGCAGAATGCTCATTCTTTTCAAATACATATGGAATATTCAACAAGTAAATAACCTGAACTGCCCTGAGTATATTTTTTACTTAACTTTTTTATTAAAAATGCTCCCACCAAGAAAACTCCAGGCCCCAGTGACCTTACTGGGAATCCTACCAAATATTTAAGAAGGACAAGTATTAATTCTATACAAATACTTCCAGAAAATAGGAAAGAGGGAACATTTCCCAACTCAGTTTATGAGATCAGCATTACCTGATAAAATTAGACAAAGTTTTATAAAACTATACACCAATATTTTTCATGAAAATATCCACAAAATCTTCCACAAAATATTAACAAATTGAATACAAAGTGTATATGTGGATAATGCATCATAACTAAATGGAATTTATCTCAAGAATGCAAAATTGGTTCAACATTCAAAACCAATCAGTGTTGTTCACCATATCAACGTGAGCATCTCTACAGACACAAGAAAAGTATCTCACAAAATTCAACATCCATTCATAATAAAACTCTGAGAAAACAAGGAATAAAAGAGAGCTTCCTCAACCTAATAGAACACATCTATATACCACTGCAGTAGAGGCACTAGCCAGTGCAACAAGACAAAAAAAAAGAAAAAAGAAAAGGCATACAGACTGTAAGGAAGAAGTAAAATTGTCTTTATTCACATATGACACATGTGCTTGGAAAATCCTATGCAACCTACAAAAAGTGGTACTATAACTAACAAGCAAGTCTAGTGAGGTCACAAGATACAAGGTAAATATACAAATATCAATCTTATTTCTGCATACTGACAACAAACAAGTGGAAAATGAAATGAGAAAGAATTTATAATAGCATTTATAATAGCATCAAGAAAACAAGAAATACTTAGGGGAAAATCTAAACAAAATATGTGCAAGGTTTGTATACTGAATTATAAAACACCAACAAGAGAAAATAAAGAAAATAGAAATAAAGAGACAAAATGTGTTAATAGGCAGAAAATTCAATGTTATTACCATGTCAATTCTCCCAAAATTGACCTACAGATTCAACATATTCCCAATCCAAATCCCAGTAAACTTTTTGTAGTAATTTGCAAGATGATTCTAAACTTTAAATGGAAAGACAAAGGATCTGGAATAGCCAAAATAATTTTGAAAAAGAGGAACAAAGCTGGAAAACTAAATATCTGATTTCAAGACTTACTTTAAAGTTACAAAAATCAAAACAAATAGATCAGTGGAACAGATTAAAGAGCCAGAAACAGGGTGTGTGTGTGTGTGTGTGTGTGTGTGTGTGTGTGTGTTACTAAGTTAATTTTCAACGAAAGAACCAACGAAACTAGTGGAGAAAGGATAGGTGGTCAACAAATAGGTAATGGAAATAGGTACAATATTGGACATCTATCTATCTATACCAAAAAGTTAACTCAAGGGGTGCCTGGATGGCTCAGTCAGCTGAGCATCTGACTTCAAGTTCAGATCATGATCTCACAGTTGGTGGGTTCAGTCCCCACGTCGGGCTCTGTGCTGACAGCTAGCTCAGAGCCAGGAACCTGCTTTGGATTCTGTGTCTCCCTCTCCCTCTGCCTCTCCCCTGCTTGCTCGCTCTCTCTCTCTCTCTCTCTCTCTGAAATAAATAAAACATAATTTTTTTTAATTAACTCAAAATGCATCACATATATAAATGTAAAAACTAAAACCATAAAACTTCTAGAACCAACCTTAGGAGAAACTTTTTGAGGCCTTGGGTTAGGCAAAGATTCATAGGCACAGCACAAAAACACAAATCACAAAAGAAGAAACTGATAAAAAAAAATGCCATCAAAATAAAAAAAGTTTTGCTCTTTGAAACATCCAGTTAAGGAAATGAAAAGATAAAGCCACAGATTGACAGAGAATATTTCCAAGATGCTTATCTGATAAAAGACTTGTGTCATATATAAAGAATACTTACAATTCAACAATGAAATAACAATTAAAAAATTTTTTAATGTTTATTCATTATTGAGAGACAGAGAGAGACAGAGCGCAAACATGGGAGGGGCAGAGAAAGGGGGAGACGCAGAGTCCGAAACAGGTTCCAGGCTCTGAGCTAGCTGTCAGCACAGAGCCTGAGGCGGGGCTCGAACTCACGAGCTGTGAGATCATTGCCTGAGCGGAAGACGGACGCCCAACTGACTGAGCCACCCAGGCGCCCCAACAAACAATTTTTTTTAAATGGCAAAAGATTTGCACAAACTACATCATCAAAGAAGGTATTAACATATAGTAAGATGCTCAATATTAGTCATAAAGGCAATGCAATTAAAACCACAATAGGATATCATTATGCCCCCACCAGAGGAGTGTAATTAATAAGTAAAAATTAATTAATAAAAACTGGTATCAAGTACTAGCAAGGATGCAGAGCAACTGAAACCCTCATAACTGTTGGTGGAAATGCAAAGTGATACAGCCACTCCGGAAAAGTCTGGCAGATTCTTACAGAATTAAACATACACTTAACCATGGAACTCAGGATTTCCACTCCTAGGTATCTATCCAAAAGAAAAGAAAGATATTCAAGCAAAAAGCTGTATCAAAATGTATACGTCTGCTTTATTCAAAATCTCTATAACCGAAAACGGCCCACAACCATAACTGAAAATGCCCAGCAACTAATGAATGGATAAACAAACAGTACATCCAAACACTGAAATATTACTCAGCAATCAAAAGGAACAGAGTTAGTGAAATACCAAAATGTGAATAAATTTCAAAAGCCTTATGCCGAATGACAGAAACCAGACACACAACTTTACACACGGTACGACTCCATTTATAAGACATTCACACAAAAAGATCTCCTGATCAATCTCTGCCTCCAAAGAACTTGGCACGTTAGAAAATACTCAGGAAATGCCGGGTGGAGCGATAAAGTAAGAAATCACTGCAGAGAGGACACAGTGCAAGAAGGTGACAGATTGCCGGAAAGCAAAAAGGCACCTGGGGAGGGGGGGTCCAAACCCACCCACAGGACGAAAAATGTGAGAGAAGACGTGGTCCAACGCATCGCTACTGATTCCAGCAGCTTAAAAAATTAGACCTTGGAAAGGGCTGCAGTATGAATGAAGAGCCTCGGCGCTCTCGGGCCTAAAGAAAGGCGGGATGCGCCCCACCCTCCTTTAAAAATCCACTGCACCACGCGCGAGGCTGAGCCGGTGGAGTTTACACCTGCAAGGGAGGTTCCTCGGTGCCCGGGGGCCGAGCTGGGGAGACCAGAGGCGGGCTCCGGCTTGGGTGAGCGGGGTGCAGGAGACCAGGCATCGCCGCGGCCCCGCCCGTCTCCATCCTTCCCCACTCGGCCTCACTCACCCAGGCCTGCCGTTCCAACTGAGCGTACAAATTGGAGCCCTTGAGCTTTTGGACTATCTGGGCAATAACGAGAGAAAGATCCGACTCCTCCTGCAACATTTCCCCTGCCCTAGCCCGCCAAGACGCGGGGACAGGCTGGCGCGGAGAGAACGGACTACGGGGTCCCACTCGGGACCAGTGACACTTCTCCGGGACCTTCTGACGCCGGGACTCTTTCGGCGGGCGTTACCAGGCAACTGCCGGGCCGTGAGTCCGTTCCTCTCTGGTCCCCCCGGCGGCTCAAGGTCCCGGCGCTTGCGTTCCGCTGGCGGAAAAACGTCCCGGCTGGGGGTAGTTTTTCATGCCATTGTTCCTGCTTATTGTACCTCTTCCAGAGCTGCAGCGCCTCTGATGCGCAAGGGGAACTCAGAGTCGTGTATTTTTGTGTTTTATTATAATGGATCCTTTCCTTTCCACCTTTCAGTCTCTGCAGAAACAGAGCTGTGCACACAGTTACGTGGAAAAATTACTCCCAAGGATTATCAGGTTCTTGGGTGAGGTGCTTACATTTCAGAACTCAGTTTCTATCTCTGTAAAATAACACCAGTTCACAAGATGTTGTGATGATCGGCTGAGGTAACAATTGTGAAGGTGGCTAGTACTTCATTTTCTTTCCACTTCTCCTGTTTCTATTCTCTGGGGTCTTATACCGGGAATAAATAGACAACATCTTTTCATCAAACAGCTACAACTTAACCAAGAAGCATTTATTGATAGGTTTTCTGTGAAGCATTGGCAATTCAAAGACGGCTGAGACATTGCCCCAGTCCAAGGGATGTACCATCGAGATTCCTCTTCGTCCATGTATTCATGTATTCATTCATTCATTCATTCATTCAATCATTTATTCAAAATCTGTCCAGCTTTCAAAAAGAAAATCCATTCAGCTTTCAATTATTGAGCATTTACATACAAGAAACTGTGTGGGCACAAAGGTAAATAAAACTGGGTTCTTGCCTTCAAAGAAACATATCAAAGATTTTTAGTAGATCTAGAAGAAACTGATTTAACTAATTGAATGGCATTCCCAAAGACAGCTGGAAAATCCCTATGGAATAATAGCAACATTAGAATAACCTCACCAAAACAATCCAGAATTAATTTCAAATGTGTTTATATGCATGTACCTTAAGCAAAGCAAAGATTCCAAAGAAACAGACCAAGATTACTGCAAAAACTACTCTAGCCTAACTACATTAAACTTCAACGTAATATTGAATCAGATCCTCTGATTCAATAGGCTTCTTGTAGGACCTACTAATCTGCATTTCTGGGGTGCACGCTCCAAGGAGATTGTGATGCTGATGGTTCAAGAACTATGTTCTGAGTAGCAAAGGACTAGAGCAGGTACATGATAGAAATTCTACATGATAGAAAAAGGCCTGGACCTTTGGAATTTCTGCACAACACCCTGGCATTCCTAATACTACTGTTCAGAATATTGTAATGGTAAATACAGATTCCAAATAACCCATTTTGTCACGTTTGTTTATTAAAAACAACTTTGGAAAGAGGCAGGAAAAAGAAGTATGTAAAAGCAACTAAAGACAGACTCCACAAAACGTGTAGTTTCTCTACAAACATTCCCCCACAACTCTGAATTTCTCCAACTTGTAGATGAGTAAATGTCCCCAACCCTTTAGAGCCTCTCCATCCCAACACCCAACCCATGCATAAATCTCCAGCACAAATGTCACTTTGAACAGAAAAAGAAAACCATGGAGAGAGTTCTTTTGAGGCTGAAAGGGGTGAGGTGATTAATAATTAAAGAGATAAGAATGCTTAGGTTGAGGGGCACCTGGATGTCTCAGTCAGTTAAGTGTCTGACTCTTTATTTCCGCTTAGGTCATGATCTCATGGTTCATAAGATGGAGACCAGGGTCGGCGCAGAGCCTGCTTGGGACTCTCTCTCTCTCTCTCTCTCTCTCTCTCAAAATAAATAAATAAACTTTAAAAAAAGAATGCTTAGGTTGAGAAGGGTCTTAAATCACATAAAGGAAAGAAGATGAAACTGTGGAGCAGAAGAAAGCCATGGTACCTAGAGGCAGAAAATAACGGAGCTCCCTCTGCTATGTACCCCAAAATTGCATAAGTCCCTTCCCCTGTCAGAGTTTCAACTTTCTTGTCTGTAACAGGAAGGTAAATACCCACCTGAGGGGATACTATGGGGAAAGATGTACCTAGTATTAAAATATCAGTAAATATTAATAAATATTAAATTTGAGATGAGCAAATAAAAATAATGTCCAATGCTATTGACAAGGGAATGGAAAGTAAATAAAGGTAGCAATGTATGTGAAAGTGCCCAGTACAATTTTTTGCACAGATAGAGGCTTTAAAACGTTTTTTCTAAAGGCGTGCCTGGGTGGCTCAGTCGGTTAAGCGTCTGACTTCAGCTCAGGTCATGATCTCACCATTCACGAGCTCGAGCCCCACGTAGGGCTCTGTGGTGACAGCTCCAAGCCTGGAACCTGCATTTGATTCTGTGTCTCCCTCTCTCTCTCTGCTCCTCCCCCACTCATGTTCTGTCTCTCAAAACTAAATGTTAAAAAACAATTTTTAAGGTTTTTTTTTTTTTTTCTGAGGGGAGAACAATTTGCAGTCTTTAAAGCAGCAATTAAGAAGTTTGGATTTGATTCAGAAGACCTGCCCAAGCAAAATAAAAACAAAAATTCTTAATCCTAGTATTGAAGATTTGTTTCTTACATACATAGAAGCAGGTGTGTTGGGTTATAATTCAATTCTAGAATGCCCTCGGTTCTCTTTTTCCAATTCAATTTAACAAAACTTTTCAGAACACCTGCTCTGTGCTAAGAAAGGCAAGGAATACAAAGATGAGTAAGAAATGGTCCTTTCTCCCAAAAAATTCTGTCTCAAAGAGATAGCGAGGCCACCACAAAAAGAGCTACAATGGTAGACAGGTCCCTTTAGACTCCTATCTGTGTTTCTAGAAATCATATTATTTTAATTATTTTGACTATTTATTTTTGAGAGAGAGAGAGACAGAATGGGAGGGAGAGGGCAGGGAGAGAGAGAGACACAGAATCTAAAGCAGGCTCCAGGCTCCAAGCTGTCAGCACAGAGCCAATGCGGGGCTTGAACTCACAAACCATGAAATCATGGCCTGAGCCGAAGTTGGACACTAAACCTACTGAGCCACCCAGGCACCCCAGAAATTTTATTAAAGTCATTGTCCCTGTAGAAACGGAAAGTGTAGATTTCCATCTCCATCGCACAATGAGAACTTTGCCTTAGAAATCCTTACTCTACTGAGAGTGGGAGGGAATTGGGAAAACACTCTAGTTCTGCCATTTTTTTTAAGTTTATTTATTTTGAGAGAGAGAGAGAGACAGAGAGAGAGAGAGAAAATCCCCAGTAGGCTTCGAGCTGTCACCATGCAGAGCCCCACATGGCCCTATCCCACTGACCATGAGATCATGATCTGAACCAAAATCAAGAGTTGGATGCTTAACCCACTGAGCCACCCGGATGCCCCATCTGACACTTTAGAGTGAACTATGACCCAACCTAATGGACGAATAACAAAATGAATGCAATCTCATCTGAGTAGTTAAAACTATACAAACAGGGGGCGCCTGAGAGGCTCAGTCGGTTAAGCGTCCCACTCTTGATTTCAGCTCAGGTCATGATCTCACAATTGGTGGGATCGGGCCATGGAGGGCTGTATATTGTCAGCACGGAGCCTGCTTAGGATTCTCTCTCTCCCTCTCTCTCTCTCTACCCCTCCCCTGTTCTCTCTCTCTCTCTCAAAATAAATAAATAAACATTTAAAAAAAAAACTAAACAAAGAGAAACAAAAGTAAAATAAATGTAGATTGAATTCTCCTCAAAAGCCCCTCAAATTCAAAGCAAAGGCACTTCTGGACCAACATGTGTAAAGGTCTGCCTTTCTCAGATCTGCTCTGCTTTGATTTATTTTGTATATACCATTGTGACAGATTTCACTGTGGGCAAGAGGGTGGGAGGAGACCACTGACCAGTCGCGTCATCTGAGCAAAGACGAGGACCACATCAAAAACACCCTGTGTAGTTGTGAGTTCGAGCCCCGTGTCAGGCTCTGCACTGACGGCGTGGAGCCTGCTTGGGATTCTGTTTCTTCCTCTCTCTCTCTCTCTCTCTCTCTCTGCCCCTTCCCTGCTTGCTCTCTCTCAAAAATAAAAGAAATAAACTTAAAACAAACAAACACAAAAACCTTGTGAGCCGAACACAAAAATGAGGTTTGCATAAACTGCAGAATCCACAATGAAAGTATTTTCAGCTATTGTTTCAGGAGACACTGCTATGAGCATGCTGTACTAGAATAGATTTAATTTTATGTTGTCAAGAGCTTACTTAAAATAAATAGCAAGTATTCTGTGTGTTGCATGTACCACAAATGCCACAGGCCTCCTGTCTGGTAACAAATGAGCTCATTGTGATACCAGTTGTCTGTCACCGGATAGTTAGCCCCCATATGCCAGCACAGGATCTCACACTCCTCTTCAAAGTCTCTTCCTGATACTTCTGGGAATCGTCAGGAAGTGGCATACATGGGCTTAGGAAAAAGTCTGTGATCTGCCCTGCCTGCTTTCGTGGTATCCAACCCCTCAAAGCTACTGTCCAAGGTGCTGCTTCTTGGTGCTCCCAAGGCTGCAAAAGCCCAGAGTTGCTTAAATCCCAAGGCTCAGAAAAACCCTCAAGAACAAAGCCCCTTGTGATTCTGTTTGCCACCTCTCTTTTTTTTTGTTTGTTTGTTTTATTTTTATTTTTATTTTTTTTTCACTATATGAAATTTATTGTCAAATTGGTTTCCATACAACACCCAGTGCTCATCCCAAAAGTGCCCTCCTCAATACCCATCACCCACCCTCCCCTCCCTCCCACCCCCCATCAATCCTCAGTTTATTCTCAGTTTTTAACAGTCTCCTATGCTTTGGCTCTCTCCCACTCTTACCTCTTTTTTTTTTTTTTCCTTCCCCTCCCCCATGGGTTTCTGTTAAGTTTCTCAGGATCCACATAAGAGTGAAACCATATGGTATCTGTCTTTCTCTGTATGGCTTATTTCACTTAGCATCACACTCTCCAGTTCCATCCATGTTGCTACAAAGGGCCATATTTCATTCTTTCTCATTGCCGCGTAGTATTCCATTGTGTATATAAACCACAATTTCTTTATCCATTCATCAACCCACCCCAGCTAATACGCCAGAGCCACCTCTCTTTACAAGGAGGTCAGATCTGGCTTCTGAATCCAAGCTGAATATCAGAGCATGCTATTGGAGGAAAGCGAATTTTGCTACCCCAAAGTATGTCTTTAAGGCATAAAGATTATTTTGACCTAGGCATTTAGCCAGCAGATTCAGGAAAAGTCCTTTACTCAACTGCTTAAGTTTGTATTGAAAGGGGACCTGTACCAGGAAGAGAGCTATAACAGAGATATCTTTTTCTCTAAAAAATTTATCTGCATATGAGGACAACCTTTGTTTGCTAAACATCTTCTTTGCCTCCCTGTGAATGATATTCCTCCCCTTGGTATCCCCAAACCCCTACCCCTTTCCTTAGCTCAGAATGTTATATAAGCTTCAATTAACTAGCGGTCCTTAAGTCTTCATATCTTTTGAGGGATTCACTATCCATGATGTTTTGTTTGTTTTCCTCCCATTAATTTGACTCATATCAATTTAATTATTAGACCAGCCAAAGAACCTAGAATGGAAGAGGAAAAAATTTTATGCCCCTACACTATACTCCATTTCTCCATCTTTCTTACCTCTGGCCCCAGGCTATTTTGTGTCAATGGGGAGGATTGGGTCTATTGATTTCATGAACCATCTCCGAGACTGTGTTGGCTTCATGTTAAATATAAAGCACACGAAAAATCCAAGTAACAGTGGTATAAATAACAGAATATTTATTATTAGCAACAAGTCTGAAGGAATGTACAAAGGTTGGATTAATGCCTCAACAACATCATCAAAAATCTAAGCTCTTTCCTTCTTTCCCATTCTTAGTTGGTCTTCACCATTCAGTTTACTGACTCTGTCTTAAGGTGGCTGCTGCAGATCCAAATATGACATTGTTCTACCCCTGTCTACAAAGGAAGGCAGGAAGAAGGCAAAAGAGTTCTCAATGACTGTGTAAGTCTCTCTCTGACTTTCCCATGCATCGTATTGCCCAAAGCTGTGTCACCTGTCACCTGACCACCTCTATCCCCAACAGAAGGGCAAGAAATGATCTGATATTTTACCCTCAATTCTGGGAGAAAGATGGAGAAGAATGGCCTGTTGATTCTACCAGATTGTCCAAAAACACCTTCGGTGTCAGACTAGCATTGCGATATGAACACTTGTAAGTGAGCATTCCTGACTGACATTTGAGCCAATTGGACCACAATTAAATTAGAGTCGGGCAATATCAGGATCACTTATCATTCAGAGTGTTGGTCATGTGATGTTCAGAACGTGGAAGCTAAATTATAGTACTTATTGATGTGGCATTTTTCTCAGTATTATGGTGACATTTTAAAAGTTAAAAATAAATAATGTCGACCCATTTCCAAACTAAGGTCTATGAGTAAAAGATTACGTGACAAGAACAGAATTTTTGTGTTATTATGTTTTAAAAAAAGACAAAAACTGATTACTTGTGAAGAAAATAGCTTGTTCATAAATGACTTTCAGTAAACACTTTCCTGTATCTAGAAGTCACTCTACTAGAATTCTAGATTATTCTCTCTGGTTGTACAAGCAGAAGTGAGTACTGGAAATAACTTATTCTCTAATACAATCTATACTGCTTGGAGCAAAAGAAGCTTACTGCTGCTAAGTGATGGATGGCCTACTTTCTCCAGACACTTCCTCTAGGTTTTGGGTAACACAGTAGAGCAAGATCTACTTGACTCATTTTCTCCTCAATTCTCTAATCATAGCTCTGCTTTCTCACCTCCCCCAGCCAAACTACACCACACACACACACACACACACACACACACACACAATTTCCACTCCAGGATGTGTCATTTTGTATTGTTCTTTCTTATTTTGTATGGTTTTTCCTCCATTGCCTCCTGGAAAACTCACACATTCTGCATTCTTTTTTTGTTTGTTTGCTTCCAGTTTTCTTGAAGGCATAGCAACATGTACAGGGCAATTACATATATGAGACTAGAACAGCTGTGATATTAATTACTTGAGATCAAATTGAAGGTTGCAGTGGGGCCTGTCCTTGTCCATCAGGGAAGGTAAAATTTGTCCATCTGGATGTGTACGGAGAATTAGGATTAAGTTCTAGGCCTAGAAAGAAGATCAAAAACTGTATGTCACAAGCTTAGTTATCTAGGAGCAGAGCATGGAACTCTAGTGTATAACCAGCAGCCCCCACCGCAGGTGCTCACTAACAGCAGGGGTCCTAGGGAAGGGACCTACACGTCTGTTACCATGACTTAAGCCCGACACAAACTCTGTGCATTGCAAAGAGCAAAGCTAGGGAGCCTGGAACAAAGTGGGCGTCTTGGCAAGGGGAAGTCTTTCAAGTGGGAAATCAAGGGGGAAAAGGAGGACTTGATGTGCTGCTGCCATTTCTTCCATCTAGGGTCTCCGTGCATTCACAGAACTTCTACACCACTTTGTCCTTGGTTGTCAGCATACTCCCTGGCACCTAGCTGTATCCCACTCATTAACATTCCCTGTTTTTTCTCCCTTGCCCTGTCTTACTTCCCTACTGTGCTACATGTGTTTGCTGAGATCACCCCGAATACACTATGAACACTCAAATTTTTATTTCAGAGTCTACTTCTGGGGGAACCTGACCTACCCCTAGTACTTCATGTGATGCCAGGAATGTAGCAGGTATGCCTGAAGTGGGCAAAAAAAGAATGAGGATTTTCAATTTTCTCCTAGTGGAACTGCTTGGCTGCAGTCTTGCAGCTTTAGCCCCAAAATTCCAGCCCAGCAGAGTCTTCCAAACTTTACTTTTTTGCGTTAGAGAAGAAGAATGACAACAGAGGTATTATCCACAGTAGGATTCTCCAAAGGAACAGAACCAATAGGACATAGAGAGAGAGAGAGACAGAGAGAGAAAGAGAATTATTTTAAGAAATAACTCACACGTGGGAACTGGACAATATGAAATCTATAGGGCAGGTCATCATGCTGGGAACTTAGGTAAGAATTGATGTCTTGAGTCCAAAATCCATAGGGCAGCATCCTGGAGACTCAGGCAAGATTTCTTTCTTTCTTTTTTTAAATTTGTTTAATGTTCATCTATTCTTGAGAGAGAGAGAGAGAGATTGAGAGAGAGAGGCAGAGCGGGGGAGGGGCAGAGAGGAAGGGAGACACAGAAGCCGATGTGCTATCAGCACAGAGCCCAATGCGGGGCCCAAACACATGAACTGTGAGATCATGACCTGAGCCAAAGTCAAATGCTCAACCGACTGAGCCACCCAGGCACCCCTCAGGCAAGATTTCTAAGTGACAGTGTTGAGGCAGAATTCTTTCTCCTCCAGGAAATCTCCATTTTTGCTCTTAAGGTCTTCAACTGATTGGATGAGGCCCACATTATGGAGGGCAATCTGCTTTACTTAAAGTCAACTGATTGTAGATGCTAACCATACCTACCATAAACCTTCACAAGTAATATCTAAATTAGTGTTTGACCAAACAACTGGGCACTGTAGTCTAACCAGCTTAACATATAAAATTAACCATCACAAGAGGTACCCATCTTGTTAGCATCATTCTTCAAAAGGCTTTGTCCTAGTCATACATCATCCACAGATTCTTATTCTACTTTGACCCCTTATTGTCTCCCTTATATCTTGACTGTCTCTACCACACATATATTCTGAGTTTCCATTTTATGGGGCTCTTTGGTCCTTTACCCTGCTGCCTTATTCTTCTGTTCCTGGTTTGTCCTTGCTGACTTAGACTCCACTCTTGTGGACTGGTCTCTTGAGCTGGGTCTAGAGCCCCTCGAAGAGTACCCCTTGGCTGGCATCTGGGCCCAGAGTGGTCCACTCTGTTGGGTCCCAAATAATATGTGATATTCTTTCCAGAGTCCCAAAATAATACAAAGTTTAATTCATAGAACTAAACATGAAACATATGTCAAATAGCACTTCTGTTGAGGGAAAGGGAAAGTGGTAAAATCAAACTTCAGCCCCAAGGAGGAAGGGAGGGGAGGCTGTGATTCACCACTAGTATTTTAGACAGACCATTTGTGTGTGTGTGTGTGTGTGTGTGTGTGTGTGTGTGTGTGTGACTTAATATCTAACCATACTGGAAACACTTTAAAAGAATATCTTTGACACATTACATCAGATAAGTATTTCCATCTCAAATGACTCATATGCTGGAATAACTTCACTTGACAATAAAAATAAATGAAGTGAATAGGAAATGTGGAGAGTTGAAGAGCACATTTTAAGGTATTCAGTAAATGAGTTAAGATGTAAACGTTTTCATAAATTTTAAGAATTACTTTTTATATTCTTGCAACATGGACTGTCAGAATTAGAACAAATCTGGGAAGTCAAAAATTCTCTTTCCTTTTGATAAGAGTGAAATTTGTTCTTTCCAAGAGTAAAATTAAGATAATTGCTTCACATCACACAAAATGGAGGCAGAACTCCAAGTTCACACTCAAACTTTCTAATAATTCATTTCATGCTTTCCCTTGATTCCAGAATGTTACTTTTGGTGTTTATGGTTTGTTGCTGTCATTGTCTCATTGTCTCCTTTCTTAATTCATTTCTTTCTTTCTTTTTCCTTCTTTCTTTCTTCTTTTCTCTTTTCTTTCTTTCTTTCTTTCTTTCTTTCTTTCTTTCTTTCTTCTCCACAGCTGCAGAGATTTGACATGGAGGGAAAAAAATTATCTCATTTAGCCCTTGTACCACTTCATAAGGTAGGGGTTATTTTCTCTAAGTTTTACAGATTAAGAAAATAATATGAATGTTAGATAACTTGTCAAAATTCACAATAAAGTTCATAATAACTGAGCTGGGATTTGAACCCAGCTTCTTTTACAACAGATTTCATCTCTGGGATAAATGAGAGTAATTTCTGCCTTAAAAATGTTTTGGTCCCACTTTTGTCTTACAAGCCCAACAAGTGATAAAAATGACAACTTCAGAAGTTTTCAGAAGTATTCTCTTTTAATGATAAACTTAAAATTGAGAACTTCTATTGACCAAAGAGTTTACAAAGTTTAAAAGGGGAGGATATTTTCCTTTTATTCATTGTGCATTTTTGCACATCTCTATAAGAGGTACCTCTGAACATCTTCCAATATCTTCCTCTACATTATTAATTTCTAGGCATTAGAAGAATAATAAGATTTTATTAAATTTTAGAGATGCAATCTTGAAAATGTAAGAAATACGATTAGTAAGAAAAAAGGACTGTGGGACTCTGCAGCTAAATAGTACTATTTCAATCTATTCTTCTTGAAAATGTATAATGTTTTTTCTAATAATGAATGGAGGGACCTAAGGGTCAGTTTGCTATTCTTCACTTCAAAGATAATAATAATATCCATGGAATTATTAGGTTGGTATCTGAAACCAATTATTCCTTCAAGCTATTGCTTGATTTAAATAAATTTTATTAGACTTTGAAGCTTGTTGGCATCTACCCTAGAGACTATTGGTTGGCTAAAAAAAGTTTTGTTATCCCAATATTTTCCTTTATTAACTAAATGACCTTATCAGTGAGACTGGGGTCTTGTTAAGTTTTAAAAACTTATTTGGAGGAATCTGATTTAAATTTACATGAGATTCATCTTTAGGATCTTCCAAGAGGAGAGAATCCAAGCATAAGAGTATAGTGGTCATGAGCTTGGGGGCTCATGGTCTAAGTCCTTTGGGTTTTGGGTTTAGATGCTAAGATCTACTTACTAGTTGTGTGATCTTGGGTATTTTTCCAAGGCTCTTTATGCCTCAGTTTTCTCATTTAAGAGATGAGGGTAATATGACTTCCTATTTCATAAGGTCTATATGAGAATAAAAAAGAGTCACTGAGGGTGCCTGGGTGGCTCAGTCGGTTGAGGACCGACTTCGGCTCAGGTCATGATCTCACGGTCGGTGAGTTCGAGCCCTGCGTTGGGCTCTGTGCTGACAGCTCAGAGCCTGGAGCCTGCTTCTGATTCTGTGTCTCCCTCTCTCTCTGCCCCTCCCCCACTCATGCTCTGTCTCTCTATCAGAAATAAATAAACATTAAAAAAAATTAAAAAAAAAAAAGAGTCACTGAGTATCATGTGCTTAGAAAATTGCTGGTATGCTTGAGAGAATTTTTAACCAGAGCTTCTGAAACTTTGGTGGTCATTAGAACCTCCTAAGGAACTTGATAAAAATAAAAAACTAGGGACTTATTCTCCCTCAGTGAGTCTGGACCTTCATGTTCTTTATTGGCTTATAGGTTATGATAATACCCATCAAAGATGAAGAACCACTGGTTTAAACAACAACGATAAGGATTGGTTTACCATTTATGTATGCCCGGCATTGTGCTCAATACCAAAGACACAGAAAAGACTACATCAGTTCGGGTTCAGTTGCAAAAAACAGACACTGATCTTGCTTTCTTAAGCAGAAAGAGATTTTCTACAGATCATTAAATACTTATGACACAGTAGGAAAGACTTGAGGAGCTACATCTAGACCAGGGTTCCAGAAATGACTCTCAGAACATTGTCAAGATGGCCGCCACCCTGCCACCGTCAGGGGTGGGAGAATCAGAAGATCCCGTTCAGGAACTGTTGAGTTCCAGCACTTCATGACTGTACTTGTCCCAACAACACCCACAGCAGCCAGAAGATGGTCCTGCCTCACTTCCACCTTCCAATGTCCCTTGGGTGCATCTAATCGGTGAGACTAATTTACGTTTGAGACCGGAAGAGAATATTTTAAGCTCTCTGGTCTCTACAGTATAAGAAGACATACTAGAAGGAAGTTGGAAGGGATGCTGAATTCCAGTCTTCCATTTCCATCACAGACAAATGTGTTAGTTGGCTAAGGCTGCCTTAACAAAGGACCAAAACGGCAGACTGGGTAACTTAAATAACAGAAATCTACTTTGCATGGTTCTGGAGGCTACAAGTCCAAGATCAAGGTGTTGTTAGGTTTTGTTTCTCTTGAGGCCTCTCTACTTGGCTTCCAGATAGCTGCTTCTCCCTGGGACCCCACTTAGCCCTTTATATCTGTGAGTGTGCATCCCTGGTAAACTTTTCATATAAGGGCACTAGTCCTATAGGGTTGGGGCCTCACTCTCATGACTTCATTTAGTCTTAATTACCTCTTCAGAGGCCCTATTTCCAAATCCAGTCACACTATGAGTTAGGACTTCAACTTATGAATTGATGGGGAGGGAACACAACTCAGTCCATAACAATAACTTAGACAAACCTCTTCTTTGGAAGACTTTCCTCCAGGAGAAAAGGGTATGAACACAGCTGCAGGTTCCGAGAGCCATAACACAAGTAGGTAGAGATTATGGTAATAATATAGTACAGGATGGAGGTGAGCCTTTGATGATGCATGTGTCTATACAGAGCTTGTAAGTGGAATCCTTACTCGTATTAATTCTCCTTTTCTTTCCAGGGGTACAGTTCTAGTGCAAACTCAAATGCCCAACCATAGGGGGAGAGATGGTACAAAATGTTGCCTGCAGGAAGGTTGCTGACATTCCGTACAAATCTCCACTCCTTTGATTTCAGGAGCAACCTGGTGGTTGATTTTAAACACAAAATAAAAGGTGAGAGTTTCGAACACTCACTAAGCAGCAGTTTCAGTGCTAAGACCTTTACATGTTTATTTCCTTTAAGCCTCAATTCAGAATTATCTACACTTTCCAGGATTTGAATCTGGGCTGTCTCCAATGATCAATTTCTTATTTTTGGTGTCAAGAAGATCCGGATCATCTGCTCTTCTGATTCATCCAGGATTCTAATTCCTGAGGAACAACTGCAGGGAATCCCAACCCTGCATTTCAAACCTTCCACCCAATACCTTACCTTTTTTTTTTTTTTTTGCCAAATTTATTTCTACTTTTTCATCTTGCTTACTTTTGAATTTTTCCCCATAAAATCATTTAAATCATTTAATAAAAATTAATAATCATTTAATTTTACTCTTTATTTTTCAATCATCTGGTTCCATTTTTTTTTAATTCAGTTTTCTTCTTTAGTCATTTCCAACTTTTTCCGATTTCTCTATTTGTCTGAGAGGAGTTTCTCCCTTGCATTAGCTTTCATTCCAAAGGAAAGAAAAAAAAACATAATTAAGTCCATCTGCCTTTGGTTTTGGGATTTTCATTTAACAAATATTTATCCCATGTCTTTCATGTGCCAGGCTCCATCTTAGATGCTGGAGATCCAGCAGTGGACTGGATCTTCAAGAAAAATGACCTTACAGTGCTTACAAGGAAATGGACTGTAAACATGTAACCAAACTTGAAAGAAAGAAAGAAAGAAAGAAAGAAAGAAAGAAAGAAAGAAAAGAAGAAAAGAAAGGATAATTTTAGATAATCATGGTTGTTTCCAAAAAACCAAAATATTGCGGTGGGCAGAGGTGTCTGATAGGTGGACTGGGTAGTCAGAGAAGCCATCTCAGAGGCGGTGACACTTGACAAGACTGGCCCAGGTTATCTAGTCATTGGCATCAGATTATATTCATCATCCCAGTAATTAATATAAGCTTAAAGGTAATTACTGCTTGTGTGAAGAAGCAAGCACAAGCTGCTAGTGGTTAGATGTTTGGTAGCTGTGAACAGTAAACCTTCTGAAGACCAAAGAAGAGGTGTGGCTAAGAACAGATCTCCTTCATTTGGTACAATCTCCCGTGTGTGTCTGTGTGTGTGTGTGTGTGTGTGTGTGTTTTCTCCCATTTTCTAGGCACCAGGGATTTCTTGGCTGAACTCTTAAATGAGTGTGAATCCTTGAAACTGCAACTTATGTGTGGATGGATGTTCCTTCTTATTAGGAATCAGTAGAACTCAGAGCTTAGCATTCCAGAGACACTACTATTTTATCAAAACTTCTCCAACAATGGTCTTAAGGAGCATTTATGTTTAAAATACACCATATCATGCCAACAGCATGCTGGCTTCTGATTACAAAGTCACATTGGATCGCTTCAGTCCTTTCTCATACCTGATATTTTCCTTTCAACAAATTTTTGATCAAAAATTTTCAACAAATTTTGATGATTTTTGATTGTGTGTCGCATATCCAACTAAACCATGTTCTTTCATTAAGTTAATAATCATCAAAATCTGCGCCTTAAATTTCCAATTATATTCCAGGCAGAAATGAATTGTTCCTTGTTGCTAATACAGGTGTGAATTTGACGGTGTCCATTACTGCAAATCTGGATGAGAAGGGACTCAGGCTAGAGAGTATTACACTAAGCAAAATAAGTGAGTCGGAGAAAGACAAACACCATAGGATTGTAGAATTTAAGAAATAAAAGAAACAAACATACAGGGGGTGGGGGGAAGAGAGGAAAACCAAGAAACAACCTTAACTGGAGAGAACAAACTGAGGATTACTGGAGGAGGGGTGGGGATGGGTAAAACAGGTGATGGGGATTAAGGGGTGCACTTGCTGTGATAAGCACTGGGTAATGTACAGAAGTGTTGAATCGCTATATTGTGCACCTGAAGCTAATATTACACTGTATGTTAACTAACTGGAATTTAAATCAAAACTTGGGAGGAAAAAAAAAAACCTCAGGCAGTCATTTAATACTTGCTTTTGTTTTTTCTGTTTTGATTTTTCCAGTTTTCCTCCAGATGATTCAGGGCAGATGCAGCCAACGAAATCTTTGAATCGTAAATGCCCAATTTTCATGGCAGATTAGAAACTTCTACAACCAGCATGACTCATCAGGCTTTTCTCAGAAAGAACAGCTCCTCCAAGGACCAGGATCTTGGTTTCTCGGTTTTCCCAGAAATTCTTTGACGTTAGCCTTGAATGTAACTTTTGCTCTTTAAGATGAGCTTCTGAATTTTAAGCACAAAATGGAAATACCTAATGAGAGAAATATAAAACAAACAGCCAATTCAGGTTTTATTGACTTTATCACTCAGTTACACATTTTCCTTCCTCATAAGGCCAAGCAAAACAAGAGGGAACTGAATGGAAAAATCAAACTCTTAGAGGCTCACACATCATTTGTGAATATTTCCCATGATCTCAGGAAGCCTGGGAGAATAAGTTCATCTCCTCTCCTCTTCCAGAATTGGATTTACAACAAAGGAATCATGCCAGTCAGTATTCTCTAGGTTGGAAGTATATGGGACAAGTGTCTTTCTGGAGCCACCAGAGACTTCTGGGCTTGTAAAATGGTGCCATGTGGTATGGTGGACAGAGATCTGGACTCAGATTAAGGGGATTTAGACTCTCATTCTGGTTCTACTACAAATTAGGTATGTGGCCCTTTGGATCTTAGCGCCTCATCTGAAAAGATGATGTGTGTGGCTGACCAACATGACCTCTAAAGATTTTCCGTCAAAATCTGTGACAGTGTAAAGCTAACAAAGAATCCAGCACCTCAACAATATCGTATTTTAAGGAAGGACATCTTTGGTAATGTGATGAAAGAGCCCAATATTAAAAAGAACCTGTTGACTTTTCTAGTAGTCTTCTATATATTAAATTTCATGAATATGTGGACAATTAAAAAGTTTAGGGGGCGCCTGGGTGGCTCAGTCGGTTGAGCGTCCGACTTCAGCTCAGGTCACGATCTCACGGTCCGTGAGTTCGAGCCCCGCGTCGGGCTCTGGGCTGACAGCTCAGAGCCTGGAGCCTGCTTCCGATTCTGTGTCTCCCTCTCTCTCTGCCCCTCCCCCGTTCATGCTCTGTCTCTCTCTGTCTCAAAAATAAATAAATGTTAAAAAAAATTAAAAAAAAAAAAGTTTAGTGCAAGTACTAATGATTAATACGGAGACAAAAGGTAATGATTATTCCAGATCAAAACAACACCACAATAGGCACGGGAATAGTAACATCTCCTACTGCTCAAATATGGTTCACTCAGATTTATGGAAAAACAACAACAACAAATACTCCAAGCATACTATGCTTGGCCTGTGTCTAAAAAACAATAATACATTTCAAGATAGTATCTCAATCAATTCAATGTTTAGTCCTCGTATTATCAGCTTCCTTGATTATTAATGTAGTTGGATGTTGCAGCTTTAACTAATCAGAATGATTGAGACTTTCTTGCCTTCAATTTTCTTATCTACAAGGTAAGAGGTTTGGCCAAAATAACTCTAAGATTCTTTTGATCTCTAAAATTCTGAGAGTCTGTATTTTTGGATGGTATGAAAATCTGGACTCTAATTAAATTCAACTAATCTAAGAAATGTGTGCTATCAGATGTATAGACTCAGGGAGAGGAATACCTTGCCAGAGAGCAAAATGACTTCCTAAATATTTTCATTGCAGAAATATCGAAAAGGACACTGCAAGTCCTATGCCCTCCCTTCCCCCAGAAAACCTCTTTTGCTGCCTGATTTATAAAATTACAGATTCATCTAAGACCTTATCATCTGGTAAAATACAAATGCCTCTGGAAAGGTCACGCATTAAACATTATCAGTCATTTTTACCTTTGTTTGAATGATTTTTTTTTCCAATTTGACCCTGCCTTATTCCATAAAGGATTTGAAGTTGCTTCCTGGAAATGAGTTGATCAGATTTGATGAAAGCCCATGGGGACAGGGAAGAACAGGAGAAGGAAGGCGCCACCAACAAGAAGAGCTTTAGTAAATTGCGAAGTGTTGTAAAAATATTAGAGATGATTATTAATAAAGGGAGAGGCTGGATGGCTAAGGATAAACTTTGTTCATTTCCTGATGATTCAGTCTACTAATTCAACAGGTCAAATTGTTCTTCGTTCTTCCTATGGGATTTAATGTTCTTTGTCTAATTCCTTGGACAGTCTGTTAGAAAAAGGAATTCATTCATAATTTGCTCTTTACCTTGTTCATGTTGCTTTCCCATTTCCTGAATGGCATAAAATTCTGTTAGCCACTGTGCTGTCTCAGACCGCTATTTGCACAGTCTCATGACTGTTTCCTGGAAATGCAAGGATCCTTTCTCTGCCTTTGCATAAGTAGGTGTCTATTAAGCTCGGGAAGAAAAAAATGACTAATTTTAAATGGCTCTCTCAATGTTGTCAGAGCTGATTATAACAAAATGAATAATTCTGCCATAAGACAGCAAAGAAAAGCCACAGCCCATTTTCAGAGGTGCAAATTTTAACCAACCACAAAAAATTCATGACATCTCTGTATTATACTGTACAGATTATATTTTGTTTAGGTCACTAAGATAACATAGCTTTGAAAAGGAAGGTTTAAACCCTTAGAATTAGACTGAAATTACTCACCTTACTGGAAAATGCCCCTTATGAAGGATATCTACTAACAGGGTCAGAGAGCCAAGAAAGAGAAGCAGGCTTCTTGAGGCCTTACCATCATGTAATTATTGGCCTGAATTAGTGGTTTCCAAAATAGGATTATGGAATCAATATTAAGAACTAAAACTATTTATATGCATTTATCTTATGAAAATAAAATTGTGCCTCAGTGTTATTTAGTAAAAAGTCCCACCCTCTGCTGTTATAAGCCACTCCTCATCCAGCTGAAGTGACTTCCAGGGGTTTTATTAATCTTTTTTTTTTAACATTTATTTTTGAGAGAGAGACAGAATGTGAGTGGGGGAGGGGCAGAGAGAGAGAGAGAGAGAGAAGATGACACAGAAACTAAAGCAGGCTCCAGGCTCTGAGCTGTCAGTACAGAGCCTGATGTGGGGCTCGAACTCACAAGCTGTGAGATCATGACCTGAGCTGAAGTCAGATGCTTAACCAACTGAGCCATCCAGGTGCCCCAAAACAAAGAATCTTTAAAGCAGCAAGAAAGAAGTAACTTATCACATACAAAGGATCCTTGGTAAGATTATCAGCAGATTTTCATCAGAAACTTAGGAAGCCAGAAGGCAATGGGCTGACATATTTGAAGAGCGAAAACAAACACACAAACAAACAAAAAGCCAAAAAACCTATCCACCCATGTCTGTCAAAACTGTCCTTCAAAAGTGAAGGAGAACTTAAGACATTCCCCGGTAAGCAGAAGCTGAGGGAGTACATTACTTCTAGGCCTTTCCTGTAAGAAATGCTAAAGGGAGTTTTGCAGGTTGAAAGGAAGGACGTTAGACAGTAACTGAAAGTCGCATAAGGAAATCAAAATCCCATTAAAAATAAATACATGGGAAATTATAAAAACTAGTATTATTACAACTGTGATTTGTAACTCCACATCTTGTTTTCTACACAACTTAAGAGTCTAATTCATTTAAAAACAAAATAAAACAATTATTAGTTTGTGTTTTTGAAAACATGACATATGAAGATGTAGCTTTCTGACATCAACAACCAAAAGCGTTGGGAAGGAAACTGTAAAGGAACAGACTTTTGTATGTTATTGAAACTAAGCTGGTATTCATTCAAATTAGAGGGCTATAACTTTAAGATATTAAATGAAATCCCCATGGTAACCACAAAGAAAATAGCTATAGAATATACACAATAGGAAATGAAGAGGGAATTTAACATTTCATTACAAAAAATCAACTAAACACAAAAAGTCAATAAGCACAGTAATGCAGGAAATGAGGGAAAAAAAGCTATAAGCCACAAAGAAAACAAATAGCAAAATAACAGAATTAAGTAACTCATCAGTAATTACTTTTAATGTAAATGGATTAAATTCTCTAATCAAAAGACAAAGACTGGCAGTGTGGATTTAAAAAACCTCATCCAACTATATGGTGTCTACAAGAGACTCACTTTATTTTTATTTTTAAAAAATTTTTATAGTTCTTTTTTTCCCAAGTTTTACTTAAATTCCAGCTAGTTCACATACAGCACAATATTTGTTTCAGGTGTAGAATTTAGTGATTCATCACTTACATGCAACACCCAGTGTTGATCACAGTAAGTGCCCTCCTTACTACCGATCACCTGTTTAACCCATTACCCCCCACAACCACGCCCTCGCCCACCTCCCATCCAGTAACCATCAGTTTGTTCTCTAAAGTTAAGAGTCTGTTCTTGGTTTGTCTCTCTTTTTACCCCCCTATGTTCATTTGTTTTCTTAAATTCCACATACGAGTGAAATCATATGGTATTTGTCTTTCTCTGACTTATTTCACTTAGCATTATATTCTCTAGGTCCATCCACATAGTTGAAAATGACAAGATCTCATTCCTTTTTATGGCTGAGTAATATTCCATTGTATATATATACCATATCTTCTTTATCCATTCATCTGTGAATGGACAGTTGTGTTCTTACCATAATTTGGCTCTTGCAGATAATGCTGCTATAAACATTGGGGTACGTGTATCTTTTCAATTCAGTATTTTTTAATCCTTTGGGTAAATACCTAGTAATGCAATTGCTGGGTCATAGGGTAGTTCTATTTTTAACTCTTTGAGGAATCTCCATGCTGGTTTCCAGAGTGGCTGCACCATTCTGTATTCCCACCAACACTCTCAGAGGGTTCTCCTTTCTCTAAATCTTCACCAAACCCTGTTGTTTCCTGTGTTGTTAATTTTAGCCATGTTGACAGGTATGAGGTGGTATCTCATTGTAGTTTTGATATGTATTTCTCCGGTGATGAGTGATGTTGAGCATCTTTTCATGTGTTTGTTAGCCATCTGGATGTCTTTTTTGGAAAAATGAAGAAATTCACTTTAGATCCAAAGACACAAATAGGCTGAAAGTGAAAAGGCTGAAAAAAAAATTCTATGCAAACAGTAATCAAAATAGAGCAGGAGTGGCTGTAATAATATCAGACAAACAGACTTCAAGTCAGAAGAGGTTATAAGAGACAAAGAAGGACATTATGTATTAGTAAAAGTTTTGATACACCAAGAAAAGATAACAACTATAAACATTTATGCAATTAATAACAGACCATCAAATATCTGAAGCAAAAACTAACAGAATTAAAAGAAGAAACAGACTAGACAATTCTACAGTAATAGCTGGAAACTTCATTCTCAATACTGGAATGGACAACCAGACAGAAGATAAGTAAGAATATAGAGGACTTGAACAACAGAATAAACCAACTAGTTCTAACAGACATATACAGAATATTCTATCCATCAACAACAGAGTACACATTCTTTCCAAATGCACATGGGACATTTTCCTGGGTAGACCATATATTAGACAACAAATTAAGTCTCAAAGATATTTAAAAAATAGATATCATATGAAATATATTCTTTGAGCACAACAGGATGAAGTTAGAAATCAATAACAGAAAGAAAATTAGAAATTCACAAATTTGTCAAAATTAAACAACACATTCAAACAACCAACGGATCTAAGAAATCACAAGGAAAGTTAGAAAATACTTAGAGGTAAATGAAAATGAAAACCCAGTATACCAAAACTTACGGGACATAAGAAAACAGTGCTAGGCAGGAAATTCATAGTTTTAAACACTTACATTAAAAAAGAAGAAAGAGCTCAAATCAACAACTGAACTAGAGAAAAGAACAGGGGCACCTGAGTGGCTCAGTCTGTTGGGTGTCCGACTTTGGCTCAGGTCATGACCTCACGGTTTGTAGGTTCGAGCCCCGCGTAGGGCTCTGTGCTGACAGCTCAGAGCCTGGAACTTGCTTTGGATTCTGTGTCTCCCTCTCTCTCTGTCCCTCACCCCTCTCAAAAATAAATAAACGTTAAAATAAAAAAAAAAAAAGAAAAAAGAAGAACAAAGTAAACAAAAGCTAAGAAAGGAAGGAAATAATAAAGATTAGAAGAAAAATAAACAAATAGAGAAGAGAAAAATAATAGAGAAAATCAACTAAACTAAAAGTTGGTTCTTTGAAAAAAATCAACGAAATTGGCAAACCTTTAGCTAGATGAGCAAAAAAAAAAAAAAAAAAAAGAAAAGAGAGAGAGAATATTTAAATTGCTAAAATTGACAATGAAAGTGGGACATTGCTACTGATTCTATAGCAATTAAAAAGGAAACTGGGATCCTTGTGCACTGTTGGTGGGATAGAAGATGGTAAAATGACTGTATAAAACAGCATGGTAGTTCCTCAAAAAGTTAAAAATTGAATTATCATAGGACCCAGTAATCCTACTTCTGGGTGTATACCCTAAAGAATTGAAAGCAGAGTGTTGAAGGGATATTTGCATACCCGTGTTCATCAGCATTATTCACAATAGTTAAAACATGGAACGACCCAAGCTTCCCCTGATGGACGAATGGGATCATTCTGAGGTGCTGCAACACAAATGAATCTTGAAGACATTATGCTAAGTGATATAAGCTAGGCAGAAAAAAGGGCAAACGTTATTCTGACTCCCCTTATGTGAGGTCCTTAGAGTAGTCAAAATCCTAGGGACAGAGAAGAGAATGGTGATCATCAGAGACTGGAAAGAGAGGGGATGGGGAGTTACTATTTGATGGGTGTGAAGTTTCAGTTTTGCAAGATGCAAAAAGTTCTGGAGATGGGTGGACGTGGATGGTGGTGACAGCTGTGCAACAATGTGAATATTAATGTCACTGAACCGTACATTAAAAAATGGCTAAGACGCTACGTTTGATCTAATGTATGTTTACCACCAAAAAATATTGCTTACTAATCCATTTTAAAATAACAGTAACAGGGGCACCTGGGGGGCTCAGTCGGCTGAGCGTCCAACCTGACTTCAGCTCAGATCATGATATCACAGTTCATGACTTCGAGCCCCACGTCGGGCTCTGTGCTGACAGCTCAGAGCCTGGAGGCTGCTTCGGATTCTGTGTCTCCCCCTCTCTCTGCCCCTCCTCCACTCATACTCTGTCTCTCTTTCTCTCTTCTCAAAAAACAAATAATCATTAAAAAATAAAATTAAAAAATAAAATAAAATAACAGTAAAAAACCCATCAAAAGTTAACCTAAATATTTTTATTTAAAAGAACTTCATTTTCAGGGGCACCTGGGTGGCTCAGTCTGTTAAGCATCTGACTCTTGATTTCAGCTCAGGTCACGATCTTACCATTCATGAGATCAAGCCCCACATTGGGTTCTTCACTGACAGGGTGGAACCTGCTTGGGATTCTCTCTCTCTCTCTCTCTCTCTCTCTCTCTCTCTCTCTCCTCTCTCTCTCCCCCCCCCCCCCATTCCCACTCTCTTTCTCTCTCCCTCTCGCTCCAAATAAATACATAAACATTTTTTTTAAAAAAGAGCTGCATTTTCTGAGGCACCTGGGTGGCTCAGTCAGTTGGGCGTCTGACTTCAGCTCAGGTCATGATCTCACAATTAGTCCAAGCCCCGCGTTGGGCTCTGTCCTTTGATAGTACACCAAGTCACCTTAAAACAAACCAAAAAATCAAGCAGACAAAACATGAAAGAGCCCTACTGACTTCTCAGCAATACTTAAAATACTGTGATATCAACCCAGTATGCTTCAACATTTCATTGAATTGAAGGATAAATATTTAGAGTGCTCATAGGAGATGTCTTAAGACTGAAACCAAAGGAAATAAACCACCAGTGGGAAAACTTGTTCTTCCTGTGGCTGTGAAAGTGGCTCATCGAAAACAGTATGGTTGAAAACAAATGCATATTTATCTGTCAGAAGATAATGCTGGAAGTTCTATTAAAAAAAAAAAAACAGCTGCAACATTGAATAGATATCAGTACAAGTTAAACAGCTTGGGAAGTTTATTCTTTTTTTTTTTTCTTTAACATTTATTTATTTTTGAGAGGGAGGCAGAGTGGGGGGGGTGGTGCAGGGAAAGACACAATCCGAAGCAGGCTCCAAACTCTAAGCTGTCAGCACAGAACCTGACACGGGGCTCGAACTCTCGAGCGGTGAGATCATGACCTGAGCCGAAGTCAGGTGCTCAGCCTACTGAGCCACCCAGGCGCCCCTGGAAGTTTGTGATTCTGTTGGAGGAAACGACAGACGTTTCAGGCATGCTTCAACTTGATAGCTTTCAGATTTGGGTTTCACTAATAAAGAGAAGAAGGATGCTTGTGTGTGCATGAGAACCTTGCAGGAAAGGTGTCCAGTAGAAGAATTCAATAGAGAATTCAATAAGGAATGTTTCCCATTAAAAAAAAAAAAAAAAAGTTTTAGCTTAGTTAAAAGCTGTGTCAGTGTAACTCCTAATGGGGCAAGAGCCTTGATAGGAATAAACAAAGACATTCGGGGTGGGGGGTGGGAAGTTACAAAGATAACACTCCCTGTGGTGCAGTTTGTATAATACGTTTTAGCAAAATGAGAAGTGACCACAAAAATCTCAGGAACCTATGGTGAACTGCGTGATTGGTCCCAATTCTTCATTCTCCCGCTAGAAACTTACATTTTCGTACCCTCGACACAGATTCATGGTGGGCCTACTGTTCTTTCCACTCTTGACTTTGGGTTTAATGTGTGTCTCATTTCGACCAGTGGGATGTTAGACGCTGTTGCGTGAGCAGAGGCTTAAAGTGCACCAGCCTGTCCCTGCTGACTTGCTGTAACCAGGAGAAGACTAGCTCCGGATTGCCACTGCCCATCAGTCTGGGCTCAGTCGGCGCAGCCCAGAGCCAAGCTCGGTCACCGGCAGCCAGAGAAGCGGAGTCCGCCTGGACCCGTGAGCAGGAGATGATGCTATGCCATCGGCCATACGTCCATAGTCGTGTGTCCTTCCGGCAGTAGTAGACAATGTGGTACCCCACAGACAAAGCAGTTATCTCAAGGTAAAATCATTGTCAAACTTAAAGGTGATACTCTTTTTTTTTTTTTTTTTTACACAAATCGTAAGTATTACAGTTCTGCTGACCTTTCCTGTGATGGCCAATAAATGTCACTAGAATGCTATATTTTGGCATATAGCCAGCCATATTTTGGCATATAAAATATGCCAGCCATATTTGGGTATGTTTAATCTCTTCACGGTAAAGGTGACTTTTCACAACGAGTAAAAAAGTCATTGTTTTTAAAGATACATTTATGCGACAGAAGGATCGGGGTAAAAACTGATGCTGGAAGTTTTCCACAGTTTCCTTCATGTGGCGGCTGCAAGCGACTTGTGCTTGCTACCTATAAAAGCAGCCACATCTGCCCTCTTGAGAAACCTGGAAACTGAATTTTCTTCTGCTTAAAAATCCTCTTTTGAGCCTGAGACCAGTGTATCTTACTGTAAGTTGTCACTCAAGAAAAAAATATTTTTTTTCCATTTTCTTTTTTTAATTGAGGAATAACTGACACAAACTTATTAGTTTCAGGTGTACAACATGATTTGATATTTGCATATAATGCGAAATGATCACCACAATAAGTCTAGTTAATATCCATCATCACACATGTTATTTTCCCTCGTGATGAGAACTTTGGAGACCTACTCTCTTAGCAGCTTTCCAATATGCAATATGGTATTATTAGCTCTAGTTGCCAGGCTCTATATCACACCCTCAGGACCTAGTTAAGATTTTTTTTTTCCTTGGGGTGCCTGGGTGGCTCAGTCGGTTAAGCGTCCAACTTCGGCTCAGGTCATGATCTCGCGGTCCGTGAGTTCGAGCCCTGCATCAGCCTCTGTGCTGACAGCTCAGAGCCTGGAGCCTGTTTCAGATTCTGTGTCTCCCTCTTTCTAACCCCCCTGCCTCGTTTATGCTCTGTCTCTCTCTGTCTCAAAAATAAATAAACGTTAAAAAATTAAAAAAAAAAAAGATTTTTTTTTTCCAAACAAAGAATTTCAATGCTTTTTAAAACCCACTTGTTAAAAATATACAGACAGAAACACCTTAGGTGAATTTGCAAGAACGCATGATTGGCATCAGGAAAGATGGAAATTTCCTAGCTAAATTTCAGTAACAACCCTTGCATAATTGATGGGTAGGAATGAAAAATGAGGATCATGATTTTCTGAGCGAAGCCAATGGTACACTGCGTCCAGTCACATCTGCATATCGTTGTGAGGTATCTTTTCCAGCTACAACATACAGATGCAAAAACCAAGTATCAAAATAAGCTGAAGTTAGAAGCAGACCTTTGAATTTAACAGTGTTAACAAAATGTTAAATCAAGATTTTCAAAAACAGTGGAGCACATTCAATCACTTCGCGGCCACTAAAAATATTACCGTTAGACTTAATATATAGTGCTGGATGTAAGTAATTTTAAATTCAAAGCATATGTGTATAAATAAAACTATTTAAACGCTATTTTAGTTTTTTATCATTTTAAAAGATCCATTCTGCACAATTTTAAAAGATGTGTAACGGGGGCGCCTGGGTGGCTCAGTCGATTAAGCGGCCGACTTCGGCTCAGGTCATGAGCTCGCGGTCCGTGAGTTCAAGCCCCGCGTCGGGCTCTGTGCCGACAGCTCAGAGCCTGGAGCCTGTTTCAGATTCTGTGTCTCCCTCTCTCTGACCCTCCCCCATTCATGCTCTGTCTCTCTCTGTCTCAAAAATAAATAAACGTTAAAAAAAAATGGAAAAAAAAAGGATGTGTAACAGTGGCATACGTAAGCGACTTGAAAATAAGCAAACATACCTGAATTCAAGGTAAACCCTCAAAAGTTGTTTACCCATGGGAATCACACAATCCGAAATGTCAAGACCACCCTAAAAATGTCTGACTATGCATCACATCTATGCACTTCTTGTCTGACATGTTTAATTCCCTTTGCTGCCTCTTCCTTTCTGTTAAAGCATACACACCTCCATCCTGGCTCGAAATGAAACACGTAAAAGCATCCTCATTTGATCCTATCCCCTCCTCTAGCTCAGATTCCCTTTCTCTCCTTTTTATTGCCAAACCTCTGCCCTAAGTGGGCGTCAGCAATGCCTCTGTTGCTTGAATACTTACACCTGCATTGCTTCTTTTCCTCCTTACCACCGTCCCCAGCATACACACCACACACAGAACCCTGTTTGTAAGACCCTACAGATGTGCCTCGGAAACTGGTGGCTTGGATGTTCCCACAGATCTTACTGCAAATCTAAAAATCTTTCCTTGGTCCTTGACGTTCTTGGCTCCAGTCGAATCTATTGCCCTTTGGTATTACTGTTAAAAACTGTGTGCAAATAAAATCTTTCACCCTCATTCTGCATTATTGCAAGAAATCCAGTGCCTTGGCAGAGATAGCTGATGATTGCTGAGTGAGGGATGCTTGTCACCTCCCTCAAGATGCTTGTACCAGGCTGCGTTGTTGGGCACTGCTTACCATCTTACCACTCTCGCCCAAGTGTAGACACAGCCCCTTCCCTCATTTCCTCGTGGCCCTGCTAACACAAGTTTGCTGTGAGAGATTCCCACAGACGGCAATAATATAACATAACATAACATAACATAACATAACATAACAATAAACATGACATCAGTCATAAGTCAGATACCAAAAACTCTGAAGTTCACAGGCTGTGCTTTTCATGGGGGAAGGGGTGGTGAAATGAGTGGCAGGGGCAGTTGGGGAGGGGGGGACAGCCCATATTGGCTGTCTACCTCCTTAGCCCTAGGCCAGCCACCATGTTGCAGAGGGACATTCCTCAACCAGATCAAAGACCCCATCTCATCTTTTTTCTCTCCCGATTTCTGACTCCCCATCTCTAACCTCATGCAAAAGCTGAACTTCTAAAAGTCGCATATAATCCCTGCTCCCTAGGAAAACCATACTTTCTCTTCATCATATAAGACAATTTAGTTCAGTGATGCTCAATCCTGGCTAAACACTAGAGTCACCTGGGGAGCTTTTTAAGAATTCCAGCGGTTGGACTGTACCTACTGAGATTCTGATTCATGTGTTCTTAATTGGGGCTAGGAGATGGCTGTGTTTGAAAACTCCCCATGTGGTTTAATGTGCAGCCAGAGCCAAGAAATCCCAGCTCTCTGCTCACTGTGTCTGCTTTTCAATTCCAGTATAAAAGTTTGCGTTCTTCTTTGCATAGCTAAACACCTACTCACTCCTTTCTCCACCAGAAGCAAATCCCAACTTGTGACCTTTAACAAAACAAATAACAAGCAGAAGCTTTGAAATTATTCATTTTCTTTAAAGGCTGCAAAGTCCCTCAGGTCAAGGCTAGGTGCTCGGGCTTTTTCTAAGTGGGAAAGCTTTCCCTAACCCATGCGGAGACCAGTTCAAATTTGGGTCAAGAGGGATTGTGCCAGTGGGTTGAGTCTCATCTTCTAGAACAAACCTAGGGGGCTTTAAAGAACTTTTTATCCTTTTTCCGATTCACTGTAGTAACACTGCATCTCTCCATTTTCATGGAAACTTTATTCTATCTTGACTAGAGCAATGCTAGGTAAGCCATATCTCCCTCCTTGGGCTCACCTCTATTTGGTTCATCATGTACCTCTTTTTCCTTTTGCTTGATTTACTGTAGGCCCTCCCCAAGGCTCAGTCCTTGGCTCTTACCTTTGCTTTGTGTTCAGAATTCCTCAAATAGGTTATTCATGATGATATCTTCAGCGATTACAGCCATCCTTTATTCTATGTATTCTAAGTGCTCTGGCTCATGATACAATGGTGAGTTTATATCCACATGGCCCCTGCCTCACAGGGCTTACGCTCCAGGGGAAGGAGGCCAATTTATAAAGGCACACAAGCAAATGTATAAATGCCTTAAGTTGTCTTAAGGACAAGGACGGAGCTCTATAAGAGTGTAGAACAAAGAGATGCCTCTCATCAGGGAGATTAGGGAAACTGACATTTGAGCCCAGATCTGAAGGCTGAGAAGGTAGAATCCGTGTGTGTGATGGCCTTGAGCCTCCCCCAAATGATGTCTGAGCTCCCTGAGAAGACACTGGGTCTCCAACTTTTGCTGTTCCCAATCTTCAGCACCAAGCCTCAAAAGCTCAGTAATTACCTATTGATGCAGTAGTTTTCTCCAAATAACAAAACGTTTCTGAGCTGACTGTGGTTTTTTCCTCCCCTAACACATCTTTCCCAAGTAGATAACACATCTTCCCCTTTCAATAGAGTGATAGCCCCCTGGTAACCCCTTCCCTGCTCACTCAGCCATTCCTCTGTGGAAGGCTACGGTCCCCTGTTCCCCCAACAACTCAGCCTTTCTCTACCCCTCTTCCCTACAAAACAAAACAAAACAAAACAAAACAAGCCCATCTTCAACAGAGAGACCAGAAAATATGACAGACAGACGATGTAGAGTCCTGGAGCACTTAGGGTCCAGTCCCAATCCCAGATGCTCCTGAAGCTGCCATAATTCCTGCAAAACTTGCATTAATTTTGTGAACTACTACAATATCCACAATTAACTGCAGCCAATTTGAGTTAAAGTTTTGCCCCTTACAGCTAACAGAGTGCTAACTAATAACTCATTCTGGGGGCGCTTGAGTGGCTCAGTCGGTTGGGCGTCTGACTTTGGCTCAGGTCATGATCTCGTGGTCCGTGGGTTTGAGCCCCGTGTGCTTAGAGCCTGGACCCTGCTTCGGATTCTGTGTCTCCCTCTCTCTCTGACCCTACCCCGCTCATGCTCTCTCTCTCAAAATCAAATAAACATTAAAAATTTAAAAAAAAAAATACATTCTGGCTCTACCCGAATTCACAAACAGATATTTTTGAGGGGGTCTAATTTGTCTTTAATTAATGAAAAAATGGTGGCCATTACTTATTATAAGTAAAATCAACAAACAATATGGCGCTGGAACTACAGAGATGAAAGAAAGTGGATTCAACTGTTACAATGCTCACCGCCAACAGGAAAAACACAACAAAAAGCTCCATACAGTATGACAAGAGCAATGACAAAACTATAAAGAGGGTATGGTAATTCTACTAGTACCTTATAACCCCAATTTCACTTTGTTATTTAAAATTTATGGAGAACCGGGGGACCTGGGTGGCTCAGTCGGTTAAGCATCTGGCTCTTGATTGAGGCTCAGGTCATGATCTCTCAGTTCCTGAGATCCAGCCCCACATCAGTCTCTGCAATGACATCGCAGAGCCTGCTTGGGATTCTCTCTCTCTGCCCCTTCCCTGCTCTCTCTCTCTCTCTCAAAATACGTAAATAAACATTTATTTTTTTAATTTCTTTTAGTTTAACATTTACAGAGAATTACTGTTCTGGTGGCATTTGTTTTCATCTTCCAACTGCCCCAAAGGTGTAGAGGAACAATTTATTTTAAAATGCAAAGCAGTTTGTAAAATCTAATAATTACCCTCCCCTGTTCTCTTGTACACCCATTCGTAAGCTTAACTCAAGTAATCGATCAGGATGCCTCTTTCTCAGTTGCAAAGTAAATCATTTGAGAGCAGGAGAGTGTAGGAAAGACTGTTTCAACCCTTCTCCTTCTTCAACATGAGTAGATTGGCTTTTAGCTTTCTTCACACAGTTCCATTCTTTTTTTTTTTTTAATATGAAATTTATTGTCAAATTGGTTTCCATACAACATCCAGTTCCATTCTTTAAATCGTTTTTCTTGGCTCCTTCTCAGGACTGTGTCAAATTCTTTGTAACACAGAGACAATGAATTGGGACCCAAAGCTCGCGCTCCAGATAAAACAGCTTTGTTAGTTTCCTCGTGTATATTGAGCACCAGGCTGGCTGTTAACTGGAACAAGTTACTAACTTCTGGGAAGCTCAGTTTGCTAATCAGTTAAAGCGGGGATGCTAATCTCCCTTGTCTTATAGGATGCCACAGTGCCCGGTCTCTTACAAGTACCCAACGCATGCCAAGTGCTATCTCTGGATGGTGTTTGGTCCAGCATGAACTGCGGTGAGATGCCAGGCCTCCGTCTGTCCTGTGTCTCGTCAAACCTTTCACAACCTGGGTCACTGCCGTTCATTCTCCTCAGAATTTGTCTCACTTGTTCCTTTTCAAGTTTATTTTTATTCTTGATAGATCATTTTCTCTTTAGCAAAGGTGACTTTGAATTACATTTATTTTCCCCAATGTGTTAATGACAAGGCTCAGTGGAATAATCAACAAGCAATATAAACAAGCTTTTAAAATGTTTTCATTCATCTAATAAGAACTAAATCATTTTGACCTCTATCGTGTGGAGTACCAATCAGCCTGATTCCCCAGGATGACTTTCAGTCACCTGTCAGTCTACTGATACCACATCTGCCTTATTTAATGAGGAAAATCATTATCATCAACAGATTTTTATTAACTGCCTGAAGCAGTAATAAAGAGGAGAGAGGGAGAACACCAGAAAGACCTGATCTTGCTTACAGAGAGAGACATCCAGAATAAACTTGAATAGGCCATCTAGGTAGCTAGAAATAAAACCAAGGATAAAATATTTAACTGCCTTGGAGGGGTAGGAGCCAAGTTCAAGTGTATTAGTTCCAAAATATTACTCCCAGCCAGATCCCGCTCTAGGCACTGGGGATATATGACTGAATAATAAAAACTCCCTGCTTTCATGGATTTATAATCTGGTGGGAGGTGACAGACAAAAAAATAAATAAACATAGGAATGTATACATTACATTAGGTGGCTACTGGTCATTATGAAGAAAAAAAATTCAGGTAATAGTATAGAGAAGAATGGGGGTGGGAGATAGAAGGATTGCATTATTTTAGAAGTAATGGGTATAAAGACCTTTTTGTGAAGTGATATTTGAAATGAGACCTTAACGGAGTGAAATATCTGACTGTGCAGATATCTGTAGGAACACTTCTGGGTGGGGTGGAGAGGGGGAGGGACAGCTAGTGCAAAGGCCCTGAAACACTGACATACTTGAGGAACAGTAAGTATGGCTAGAGCATAGGGCAGGGGAAGGGCAAAGGAAGAAGGAGGAGATCAAGTCGGAGAGGTGGTGAGGTAAGAGTGTGGATTCCTGAATCATTTAGGGTCTTGCCAGACATAGAATGGCTTTGGATCTTGTTCTGAGTAGGCTGGGAAGCATCTGGAGGGTAATGGCAGAAAGATCAACCAAGAGGCTTTTGCAGTAATGCAGTCGAGAGACAATGGTATAGCTTAGACTGTGAGTAGTGGAGAGAGTGAAAAGAAAGGGTCCCACGGTAGGTAATTCTGGAGACAGAGCTGACAAGATGTACTGATGGATTCAATACGGAAGATAGAAAAAAGCGAAGGACCGAAATGGATTCAGAGTTTTTGGCCCGAGCAGCTGGGAGCGGGAGCTAACCTTCACCGAGATGAGTAAGGAACAGGTTTGCGATGGCGGTGGAGTGGAGTGGGGTGGGGAATTGGGGGGGCTGGTTTTGCGATATCAAGCAGGGCCAGGATCAGGGTGAAGCAATTGTGACACTTGCCTTGGACAGAAAATTTAAGGGGCACCAAAAAACTCAGTAATCAAGATAACTAATATTTTTAAATATACTTGAAAAAAAAAAAACACACAACGAGGGGCGCCTAGGCGGCTCAGTCAGTTAAGCGGCCGACTTCGGCTCAAGTCATGATCTCAAGGTTCGTGAGTTCGGGCCCTGCATCTGGCTGTCTGCGCTCAGCATGGAGCCAGCTTCAGATCCTCTGTCTCCCTCTCTCTCTGCCCACCACCCGGTTGTGCTCTCTCTCTCTCTCAAAAATAAACATTAAAAAACTAAAAAATAAAAATCAATGCAAAAAATTGATGCCGAACAAAATACCAAAAATGTAAAGATAGGCTGTTATTGTTTGTTTATGGCCCTTTATTATTATGCATTAGCCTAATGCATTGCATTAGCCTATGGTTCCTGATGGAACCCCTTGCTCTCCTTGATGACTGATGGCCTTCAGAAGGATTAGGTAACATAGAGCTTTACACATTGTCACTTTTTTTTAAAATGTAGAATTTCCATTGCCGTTTACACTTGGTTCAAAATATGCAGGATATTTTGATAAGCGTATATAAAGGCTCACATGTTTTCTTTTACCTTATACCCCAATATGCTTAGCAGGGCACAGCATCTGAGTGGAAAGGGGGTGTCTGGACGTGCAGTCTGGGTGCAGGAGATATAAATGTAGGTGCATGGGCAAATAAACGTATTTAAAACCCCGGGACTGGTTGAGCTCAAATGGAAGAACAGCATGAACACAAAGGAAGTAAGGCGTCGGAAGAGTGCATCCCGGGGAGGGACACGAGGACACGGGAGCAGATCCACAAATGTGACTGACAAGGAACAGCCAGGACAGGACAGGACGGACCAGTGTCATGGAAATCAAGGAACAAGAGTCTTTAAGAAGGAAGGGATATAAAACTATCCAGAGAAACTACTTCTTCATCTATAAGATTAGCAAAGACTAGGGGCGCCTGGGTGGCGCAGTCGGTTAAGCGTCCGACTTCAGCCAGGTCACGATCTCGCGGTCCGTGAGTTCGAGCCCCGCGTCAGGCTCTGGGCTGATGGCTCGGAGCCTGGAGCCTGTTTCCAATTCTGTGTGTCTCCCTCTCTCTCTGCCCCTTCCCCGTTCATGCTCTGTCTCTCTCTGTCCCAAAAATAAATAAAAAACGTTGAAAAAAAAATTTAAGATTAGAAAAGACTAGAAAGTTTTAATAAACTTGGGGCAGGCTGAATGGTGGCTCCCAGAGAGATGTACCTATGTCCTAACCCCAGGACCCTGTGAAATTAACCTCATTTGGGGAAAGGGTCTTTGCAGATGTTAATTAGGTTGAGAATCTCGAAATGAAGAGATCATCCCGAATTACCCAGATGGGCCCTAAAGCCAAAGACAAGCATCCTTATAAGATCGAGGTAGAGGAGGCCCCTGGGTGGCTCGGTCAGTGAAGCGTCCAACTTCGGCTCAGGTCACGAACTCAAGAGTTCACGAGATAGAGCCCTGCATTAGGCTCTGTGCTGACAGCTCAGAGCCTGTTTGGGATTCTCTCTCTGTCTCCACCCTTTCCCCGCTCATGCACACATGCTCTCTCTTTCTCTCTCAAAAATAAATAAACATTAAAAAAAAAAAAAAGATTGAGGTAGAGCGATGTTACACAGCTAGAAGAGGACAAAGCCCTGTGACGACGGGAGGCAGAGACTGGGGTAACACGGCCACAAGCCAAGGACGCCCATGAATCCCCCAGAGCCACCAGAAGCTGGAAGAGGGAAGGAAGATTCTCCCCCAGACCCTCTGAAAGGAGCATGGCCCAGCCAACATCTTGATTTTAGATTTCTGACCTCCAAAACTGTGCAAAACTAAATTTGTTTTGTTTTAAGTCATCAGATTTGTGATAATTTGTTATGGTGGCCTCAGAAAACGAATACAAAGCTGTATAATTGAGGGTGTGGGGAAACGAATTCCCTCACCCGTTACTGGTGGGTGGTAAATTAGAGCGTGACTTTCATGGAAGACAATTTGGTAATATTCACCAACATTGCAAACACATCCATCATTTGAAGCAGCCATTCTAGTTATAGGACTTCATCATACAGCTAGACTCACAGCCTATCAAATTGTGTTACGTGCCAGGTTATCCACAGAAGTGTCGTTTGTGTCTGCAAACTGGAAACAATCGAAATGTGTTGACCTTTGTGTTAAACGAGCTTGACTCTAATAGGGAATAATAAAAACTTTATTTTGTCTCTCGTTGTGGGGCTAGCTTTTTTTCCGCCCCTGGATGAAATCACAAGCTGTTCTCGTATTTTTTTCCCCGAGACACTTCAGATAATAAAAATGTCTCTGGTGATTTTTATTACAACATCGGCCCTGTTGTATGAGCCTAGATATCTCGTCTGAGGCAATATTAACATTGTCCTATTCTTGGGGCTCCTGGGTGGCTCAGTCGGTTAAGCATCTGGCTCTTGGTTTCGGCTCAGGTCATGATCTCCCAGTTCGTGACTTCGAGCCCCACGTCGGGCTCTGTGCTGACAGCTCAGGGCCTGGAGCCTGCTTTGGATTCTGTGTCTCCCTCCCTCTCTCTCTCTCTCTCTCTGCTCCTCCCCTGCTCATGCTCTGTCTCTGTCTCTCTCTCAAAAATAAATAAACATAAAAAAATTTTTTTTAATTGTCCTATTCTTAGCCTATTTAAGAATGTCCCGTCTCCCCAAACACAGGTTGGAAGTTGGCAGTAGAGGAAGGGGTTTATTTTCCTCCTAGGCTCCTCTCCTCCCTGCCCCAGGCTGAGTCAGCCTCTGACTTCCCCCAAGTGAGAAGGCTGGGAGGGGTTAGGGGGAGGGGGGAAAGAGAGGTAAGGACAGGAAAAGGCTTGCTTGGTTGTCACAGATACAATCCGGCAATGGTGTCTTCTAGGTGTCAGAGCGTATTCGTCAGATTTACGCTAACTATAATCACAAATGACCCCCAACTAGAGTGGGTTAACAGTGAACATTTATTTCTTACCCATGTCCTGGGCAACGTGGATCAGCATGTGAGCCAAGTGGGGAGACAGAGCATGACAGGGGAAGGGCAGAGAGAGAGAGAGAGAGAGAGAGAGACACAGAATCCGAAGCAGGCTCCAGCTCTGAACTGTCAGCACAGAGCATGACGCGGGGCTCAAACTCACAGACCGAGAGATCATGACCTGAGCTGAAGTCGGATGCTTAACTGACCGAGCCACCCAGGCGCCCCAGGAATGTAGAGGTTCTTGACATACTGTTTTGCTTATGGTGTTTTTGCCATGTGAAAGGTTTTTGCCGTTGTTTGTTTGTTTGATATAGTCTAATTTGTCATTCTTTTCGATACTGGGTCAAGAAAAAAAAATTATTATCCCATTCCTGGTCTTAGAAACTTTGATTCTCCTTCCAGTTCTCTCATTACTAACTGAACTGCTGTGGGCAAATTCTACTACAGGTTTAAACCTTCGTTCCTTTACCATTAAAATGTGAAGCCAAAAGTTCACAGAGTGAAGTTTTCACATTATCCGAGGAAGCATCTAGCTTGACAAACTAAAGGTTCAACAAGAAAGATCTTCGTTCTATCCTACAGGAAAGATGTCCAACCTGTTTCTAAACTGTAAAACCAAGTAATGGTTTTAGACTTCTCTTTGAGATTAACAAATGACTTTCCAAGAGAGGCCCTGACAGGAGGACGAATTTGCTAGAAAACCAACCTAGGCTTACCCTTTCTTCCAGGTTGAGTGCTCTTATTTGGTGGGCAGTTTGCCGCTCATTTAAACTAAGAGCGTGGAATGAAAACGAGGTTTAGATTTTTCCTTCACTTCAGCCACCCCCAAACCCAGTCCTATATGAACACTGCCAAACAGTACAAGCTATTTCCTGGGAAGAGCTTTTCTGAATACCCAGTGCCCTGGGGAGACCGATAATATACTCTAAAACAAAACAAAGAAAATACTTCTGGCTTGCAATGGGAAATCTGGTTCTTGGTCAGTGTTTGGGTGATATTTAGTCCTGACATAACCAGGGAGCCCTGTCAAGTTGGCCTGCACAGGAACAGGGACATGGGTGGTCCTGATGTATTAAGCCAACCTCTTGGCGTATCTAAGAGTCCAATGAAATCACAAGCCAAGCCTAAGGGTTACTATACCCTGCTGGGTGGTTTCTCTCACA
This sequence comes from Panthera uncia, assembly GCF_023721935.1. Classification (NCBI taxonomy): domain Eukaryota; kingdom Metazoa; phylum Chordata; class Mammalia; order Carnivora; family Felidae; genus Panthera; species Panthera uncia. The sequence continues at coordinate 20,775,771 of NC_064811.1, read as the reverse complement.
GTTTGCTGTATAAAGCATCTCCCTTTTCTGGGAAATTGGATGTGCATAAAAATGGGGAGCTCAGATAGTTTCCAAAGTCAGAGATGGAAATTTCAGCTGTTTCAGATTCTTAGGGCTCTGATCAAGCTCTTACTGTGGGTTGGGGGATGTGCCAGTACTCAAGAAGTTCTGAGCTAAATGCAAAATTAGACAAAAGACTTCGTTTTTAGCAAGCATATTTATTTGCTCTTCTGATACCTATTTGTCTCTTTAAATCAGGATCTGGTACACATTCCCAGCTGAGGTCGAAGGCACACTGCTCTGCCTTCTTCTTCTAGCTCTCCTACCTTAAACAAGCGAACTTTTGCAGTCTGTATACAGTTTTTTGCATTTTTTGCTTTTGGTTAGTGATTTCCCTGTGGAAAATAGTCCCTGTGTGTAAAGGTGACGTGCTTTCCAGTGAGCCTAAGTGCGAGAAGGCTGTGCTGTGCCTTGCAGAAAAAATACAGGTGTCAGCTAAGTTTCAAAAATGCGTGTGTCACACATGAAATAAGGTATGTATTGATCGATTGATGAACATGATGTGACAGGGGTCTTGCAGGTACCTAACCTTTCTTTTCCCTTAGGAATAATGGTTTCATATCAACTAATTTAAAGTGGTCGGCAGCTTTAGAGAACGTAACTGCTGTAAATAATGAGAATCGACCGTAGTAATAGCCGTGACAGTAAGAGACCAATATGGTCATTTGGTCATGATTAATGATACAGTGATCAGAAGTATTTCTTTTTTAGGTTTATTTATTTACTTATTTTGAGACAGAGAGAGCACGAGCAGGATAGGGGCAGAGAAAGAGCATCCCAAGCAGTTTCCGCACGGTCAGCGCAGAGCCTGACACGGGGCTCAAACTCACAAACCATGAGATCATGACCTGAGCCGAGATCAAGAGTCAGATGCCCAACCTACTGAGCCACCCAGGCACCCCAGAACTATTATTATTAAGGCAGAACGACTGGCACTGGAGCATTCCAGTTCCAGGACCTCCTGATAAAGCCTGCCCTGGTCGGGGGGCAGGGTCCAGTAACAACTAAAGGTGTGGTAGTGATAGAAGAAGTGATAGATTTCTGGAGGCCACCAGAGCCCTATTTAGTCATAGGTCTTATTTAGCCCTTTCTCAGGCCACAAGTGATGTGGTAAGATTTTGTTTCAGACTCTACAAATTTCTGTTCCAGGATGCGGTCAACCTGCTTTGATGTCGCTTTTTTCATAGTTGGTGGGGTTGCCAATGGGAAGTGTTAACATGATGAAAGGGTTGGGAAAATTGGCACCAAGAGAAAAGACTAACGAAACGGGCATAATTTTCCTCAAGGAAAGAGGAAAAACAATAATAAACTTCCAATAAGTGGAGAGACCATCATTAAGAGCTACGAGTAGGTATTCTTTCTGTCAACCAACGACAGACGGCTTGAGCTGGGAGTAATGCAGAGACTATTACTAAAGTTGAAACTTCCTGGTGAATCTATAAATCCCAAGTTAATATTGACTTCTGAGGTTTTTTTTTTTGTTTGAAATGGCTTTCTTGTTTCCATTGACAATAAAAGCAAAACATGTTCTTTTTAAAAAATGAGAAAATACAGAAAAGGGCAAAGGAAAAAGTTAAGCGTGCTTGTAATCCCGTCGACAAGTGATGGCTGCTGTTAATTTTTTTTTAAGACTCTTGGTTTTACAGGGGTTTGAAGTTCTTAATAAAACTGAGAGGAAGGTGTAGAGATTTCCCATACATCTCCTGCCCCACACATGTAAAGCACCCCCCTATTATCAACAACCCTCGCAAAAATGGTGCATTTGTTATAACTGATGAACCTACATTAGCACATCATAATCACCCAAAGTCCATAGTTTACCTCAGGGTTCACTCTTGGTGTTGTACATTCTATGGGTTTGTAAAAATACATAATAACATACATCCATCATTATAATATCCATCCATCATTATAATATCATACAAAGTATTTTCACTGCCCTAAAAATCCTCTGTGCTCTGCCTAATTCTTTCCACCCCCCACCTAACCAACTCCTGGCAACTACTAATTTTTTTACTGTCTCCATAGTTTTGCCTTTTCCAGGATGTCATATATTTGGATCATAACCTTTTCAGATGGGCTTCTTTCACATAGTAATATGCATTTAAGTTTCCTCCATATTTTTTCCTGGCTTGATAGCTCATTCTTTTTTAGCGCTGAGTAGTAGTCCATTGTTTGAATTACCAATTTCTTTATGCATGCACCTGCAGAAGGATGTCCTTGATTGCTTCCAACTTTTGACAATTATGAATAAAGCTGCTATAAACATCCACGTATGGGTTTTTGTGTGGACGTAAGTTCTCAACTTCTTTGGGTAAATACCAAGGGGTACAATTGCTAGATTGTATGGTAAGAGAATGTTTAGTTTTACAAGAAGCCAACAAACTGTCTTCCAAAGTGCTTGTACCACGGTGCACCTCTACCAATAATGAATGAGAGTTTCTAGTCCACATCCTCACCAGAATTTGTAGTTTTCAGTTTCAGATACTGACCACTCTTACAGGTATGTAGTTGTATCTTATTGTTGTTTTCATTTTCACTTCTCTGATAACATATGATGTAGAGGATCTTTTCATATGTTTATCTGCCATCTGTTTATCTTCTGTGGTGATGTGTCTGTTAAGGGCTTTGGCCCATTTTTTAATCGGGCTGTTTGTTTTCTTATTGTTGACTTTGAAGCGTTCTTTGTACATTTTGGCTAACAGCCCTTTATCAGATGTGTCTTTTGCAGATATTTTCTCCCAGTCTATGGCTTGTCTTTTCATTCTCTTGATACTCTTTTACAGAGCAAAAGGTTTTTTTTTTTAACTGAATAAAGTCCAGCTTATCAATTATTTCCTTCATCTAATTGTGTATTTGATGTTCTATCTACAAAGGCATCACAAATCCCAAGGTCATCTAGATTTTCTCCTAATGTGTCTAGATTAATTATTTTTTGCATGCGGCTGTCTAGTTGTTCTAGTATAATCTGCTGAAGAGACTCTTTGCTCCATTGAATTGTCTTTGCTCCTTTGTCACAAATCAGTTAACTATATTTATGACAGTCTATTTCTGAAATCTCCATTTTATTCCATTGATTTCTTTTTTCTTTTTTTATTTAATTTTAATTCCAATATAGTTAACACAGTGCGATATTAGTTTCAGGTGTATAATATAGTGATTTAATACTTCCATACATCACCCAGTGTTCATCACAAGTGCACTCCTTAATCAACCCCGTCTCCTATATCACTCCCCCGCCACCTCCCCTCTGGTAACCATAAGTTTGTTCTCTATAGTTAAGAGTCTGTTTCTCGGTTTCTCTCTCTCTCTTTCCCTTTGCTCCTTTGTTTTGTTCCTTAAATTTCATATATGAGTGAAATTACATGGTATCTGTCTTTCTCTGACTGACTTATTTCATTTAGCATTACACTCTCTAGCTTCATCCATGTCGTTGCAAATGGCAAAATTTTCATTGATTTAAAAGTTAATTCTTTCTCCAATACCATACTCTCTTGACTACTGTAGCTTTTTTAGTAAGCCTTAAAGTCAGGTAGTGTCAGTCCTCCAACTTCATCCTCCTTCAGTATTGTTTTAGCTATTCTGGGTTTTTTTTCACTCCATATAAACTTTAGAATCAGTTTGTCAATCTCTACAAAGTAACTTTCCGGGACTTAGATTGGGATTGCACCGAATCTACAGATCAAGTTGGGAAAAAACCGACATCCTGACAATATTTAGTCTTCTTATCCATTCACATGGACTATCTCTCCCTTTATTTGGTTCTTCTTTGATTTTGTTTCTCAGAGTTTTGTAGTTTTTATCAAATAAATCTTGTAGATATTTTGTTAGATTTATACCTAACTTGAAATCTTCTTTTTGCATGCTAATGTAAATGGCATTGTGTTGTTAATTTCAAATTCCATTTGTTCATTTTAGGACAGCAATCAACTTTTGTATAGTAACTTTATATCCTGCCACCTTGTATAATTGCTTACTAGGAGTTTTTTGTCAAATCTTTGGAATTTTGTATATACATAATTGTGTCATCTGCACACAAAGATACTATTATTTTTTCATTCCCAATCAATATACACTTTATTTCCTTTTTGCTTTATTGCATTAGCTGGCACTTTTAGTACGATGTTGAAAAGAAGAGGGGACATCCTTGCCTAGATCTTAGTGGGAAAGCTTCAAATTTCTTTCCATTAATATTTTATTGAATGGTTTTCTGGAACTTTTTTTGTACATTTCTTTTTATGGTAGAAGCATAGAAATAAATCCCCAATTTCATCTGACATCTTTTGCATGAGACTGTAATCCTGTTTCCTTCTCATGGAAACATTTGGGCTCTTCCCATAATATGGCTATTGTTGATAATGCTGCTGCTATAAACATCAGGGTGCATGTGCCCCTTCAAATCAGTATTTTTGTGTCCTTTATAAATAAAGTCCTTAAGCAAGGTATGTCAACCAAAGTCACTGCCTCTTTTCCTTTAATGGAGGAAAATTAGTGTCATCCAAAAATCTGTGCCTTAGGGTTCTTACTTAATAAACTCGTTTATTTGTTCTTTTGGTATGTATTTGTCTCCTTGAATTTTGGAGAAACTTATTTCTTTTCATTCAATATAGAGAAAAAGAAAGTCGTAAGTGGACTTCATTGGTTCACAGTTGCCATCCTGGGGCACAACTCCCCACTTGATGGGGACAACCTGACCACTTCAGGGAGCAGACAGTGCAGACTCACTGTAAAAAGACGGCATCCAACCTCTCATCTCCCATACAAACCAAGAATACCAGTACCAAGCTCCAAGATAATTAAGAAAAATTAGTTTTCCATCTTCAGAAAGGGTCTGAAATGGTGCAGGGAACATAATCACAATAGCTAATCCTTGTGTAGCATTTACTATGTGCTGGGCACTGAAATAAGACCTTTAGGCATTAACTCATCGAAAGTTCCGAACAAACTGAAGAGGTGAAAACATCATGCCCGTTTTACAGCTGAGGACACCCAGGCGCAGAAGGGTGGGGGAACTTGCCCAATAGCACAAAGCTAGTAATTGGTAGAGCTGAGCTTTGAACCAAGGTCTTCTGGCTCCAGAATCTATGCATATCACCATTAGGTGAATAGTTTCCCAAACAGCATTGGGCACTGCACTTACAGAGAATAAAACGCTTAAGAAACCATGGTATGAAAGTCACGTGAAACCCTCGTTTAAGTCTGACCATTGCTTATCTGAATAGTGAAGGATGAGAAGAGACACAGAAAACAAGGTAGGGTGGAAAGAATTCAAGCCATGGTATTGGGATGCAGCTGGGTGTGATCCCCTCTGCTGCCCCTCTAGGCTGCACTACTTTGGAAACATTACTTCACATCTTGATGCTTTGATTTGCTCATTTGTCAATGAGTTGAATGATCCCTGTCTCACAGGATTGCGGACAAGATGAGATGTTGAATAACGCCTGTGCCCTGCACTCTTCCTTCTTGTCCTCTGGTTCCTGGGTCACTGTGGGCAGCCACCATGTCTGATTGCTTCTCACTCACTCGTGTGCAGAACTCAAATCACTTTTTAGTTTTCCCCAAAGAATGCACTTGCACAGAAGTGCTTGTCGGTAACATAGACTTTACTGAAGTTTGCGTATGGTAATGGAGAAGAGCTTTGCGTATCACTCAGCAAATCACGTATTTGAGATTTGCGTATCACGTAGCAAATGGGTTAATGTTGTTCCCCCAGCTCCCTTCTCTGCTAGCCTGTCTCCAGAGGGGATGAGGTCATGTGGAGTGATGGTTTGAGCTTCTCTCTGTGTCCTTCTCTCCCCTTGTCTTTCTCCTTTTCCGTCCTCTTTATTGCCCAAACCCCATACTCTCAACATTTAGAATCTTTCTCCCTCCAAGCTCTTGCAGCTATAATTCTATCAAACTTTTATTACCATATTGCTTTGGCTCTAAGTCAGCTCTGAATTCTACACTAATACACGCAAACTTGAGACACAGAGATCCTCCCCTTATGTTAGCAGAACTCATTATTTGGTTATAGATTGCTGCACAAAAAAACCTACCCCCAGTCTTACTGGCATAAGATAACAACAAGCACTTATTATCTCTCCCAGTTCTTTTTTTTTTTTTTTTTTAAGTTTATTTATTTATTTTGAAAGATAGAAAGAGCACATGCACAGGAGTGAGGGCAGGGCAGAGAGAGAAGGAGAGAGAGAGAATCCCAAGCAGGCTCTGCACTGACTGATAAAGCCCGATGGAGGGTTCCATCCCCACAAACCGTGAGAATGACCTGAGCCCAAATCAACAGTCAGACGCTTAACCAACGGAATCACCCAGGCATACCTCTCCTAGTTCTTTAGGTTGATTAGGCTCAGCCTGTTGGCTCCTCTGCTCTGCCTGGTTTCGACTAGCCTGAGAGTCATAAGGAAGCCCAATGTCCAAGATGGTTTACTCACGTGGCTGGCAGTTGGTGCTGACCCTCAGAATTGGAGCAACTCAGTCCTCATCCATGTGGCCTCGCCACTTGCTTGGGCTTCTCACGGTGTGGCAACTGGGTTCCAGGAGGGAGCAGTCCCAGCACTTGGAAACAGAAGCCGTAGCTCTCTTAAGACACAGGCTTGGAGGTTCTGCAGTAAAAAATGTCCACTACTTTCTTTCTTTTTAAAAAAATTTTTTTTTTAATATTTATTTATTTTTGACAGAGAGAGAGAGAGAGAGAAAGAGACAGAGCATGAGTGGGGGGAGGGGCAGAGAGAGAGGGAGACACTGAATCTGAAGCAGGTTTCAGGCTCTGAGCTGTCAGCACAGAGCTTGACGCGGGGCTTGAACTCACAGCGAGATCATGACCTGAGCCACCAGGTGCCCCGGAGACGTCCACTACTTTCTATTGGTCAAAGCCAGAGCCAACCACATTAAGGGGAGGAGGGGCAAAGAATCTGCACGTCTTCCATCCACCGCACCTGTCATCTTGCAAAAGGCTTGCCAACAGGAAGTGATTTTCCTGTTACCCATTCAGAGTGTTCGGCATGTAAATGCCAGAATGAAGTTTACTGACTTTTTCCATTTCTTTCAATGAAATGGGCGCATCAGTAGGTTTACAGGAGTGAGAATGCAAAGAATGAAAGGCACTGCCTGACTAGGCATAGACCTTAATTTTCATACCTGCTTACAAGAAGCCGCTTTTGCTGAGACTTAGAACCCAAACTCCAAAACAATTAAGATCATATTGATCAGACTTCTTTCTCTCCCCGCTGCCGATGCAGTACTGTTCATCCCTTCACCCGCCCCCAAGGGGGTGGGATAGGAACAGACCGGTGGATATGCCCCCTACACCCATGCTGTTTCCAGGCTCAGGTTACCAGCATTACACCCATCAACACATCTCTGTGTCAACACCCTGGTGTGTTCTTCTTCCTCCCTTCATTTTCTTTGCGGATTAAGTTTATTATCATCTGAATGGTACATTTAAAATCTGACGGGAAATCAAAAAGCAATGTATTTTATGTTGCCAGTAAAAAGCGATTGTCATATCCTAGCTAGCCACAAGAGCCGAGTCCAAACATTCTCCAGTAGCTGTAATGAAAAGAAATAAAGAGGATTCTTTTTAACTGCCCCACGTCAGCCTCCACTTAAGCAGCAATACATTCAGCAATAACCTTGTAAACAGAGCTGGGGGAACTGCAGGAAAAGTCTACGTTGTGACCCAAGTCATTCCTCTTGCTGATTAAAAGAATCTCGTAAGTCTAGACATGAATTAACTTAAATTCCTCTAAAAGACAGAGAGTAATTTGGACAATAAAAATAATTAAACTTTCCAAATATGTAAGAGCCATGCTTAAGAGACTGGGAAAAACAAAAGCTGCTTCCTTAGAAATAGAAATGATTGTCTGGAGTAGAACAGAGCTGGTTTTTAGGCAATCCTGAGAGGTCTGAAATAGTTTCATCTGGATTCAAATTATGTGATTTCTGATAACCTTCCAAACATATTTTATTCAGTTGCCTTTGGCCTCATGCATGTACATATTTTAAAAGAGGCACATGCCATGGGGCGATCAGTCAAATTGTGCATGGTTTGCTTGATGTAAGCATTGGATTTTGAAGGAGTTGAATCTATTGATCTATTCCTTTGTGATTTCTTCTATTGCTTTTATGCTCAGAAAGTCCTTCCTTATTCCAGGATTGGTTCAATATTTGCCTATATCTCCGTCCAGTCCTTTTAGGGCACTCTTTTTCACATTAACCTTTTAATTCCGAGAATTTATTCTAAAGTACTGTAATGACCATAAAGTACATGTTTGGCTGACCAGCAACTTGGACACATCCATCATGTGTATGTACGTGGTGACAGGGGAAGAGTGTTCCCACCTTGTCTGTTGGTTCCTCCCCTAGGGCAGAAGCCAGAAACTTGATGTGCAGCTGCCTTTGCAAATAGGGCACAGGCATGTGACCGAGACTATACCAATCCATTTGGAATTTCAATTTCAAACCAGTGATGAGTTGGTGGGAATGCAAATTGGTGCAGCCACTCTGGAAAGCAGTGTGGAGGTTCCTCAAAAAATTAAAAATAGACCTACCCTATGACCCAGCAATAGCACTGCTAGGAATTTACCCAAGGGATACAGGAGTACTGATGCATAGGGGCACTTGTACCCCAATGTTTATAGCAGCACTCTCAACAATAGCCAAATTATGGAAAGAGCCTAAATGTCCATCAACTGATGAATGGATAAAGAAATTGTGGTTTATATACACAATGGAGTACTACAGGGCAATGAGAAAGAACGAAATATGGCCCTTTGTAGCAACGTGGATGGAATTGGAGAGTGTGATGCTAAGTGAAATAAGCCATACAGAGAAAGACAGATACCATATGGTTTCACTCTTACGTGGATCCTGAGAAACAACAGAAACCCATGGAGGAGGGGAAGGAAAAAAAAAAAAAAAGAGGTTAGAGTGGGAGGGACCCAAAGCATAAGAGACTCCTAAAAACTGAGAACAAACTGAGGGTTGATGGGGGGTGGGAGGGAGGGGAAAGTGGGTGATGGGCATTGAGGAGGGCACCTTTTGGGATGAGCACTGGGTGTTGTATGGAAACCAATTTGACAATAAATTTCATAAATTGAAAAAATAAATAAATAAATAAATAAATAAAACACAGTGATGAGCCGAGTAGGGACCTCCATAATTCCAGTCTGGAGAGGGTGGTGGTACAGAGCTCCAGATCTCAGAGGTAGTGATGGCAGATTGTTTAATAATAATCATAATATATTTTCCCCCAACTAATATGAAATGCCATCTGCTATAGAGTAAATGATTGCCATCCCCTAAAATTCATATGTTGAAATCCAAATCCCCAGTACGACGCTATTTGGAGGTGGGCCCTTTGGGGAGTGCTTAGGTCAAGAGGGTAAAGCTCTCTTGGGGTGCCTGGGTGGCTCAGTCGGTTAAGCGGCTGACTTCGGCTCAGGTCATGATCTCGCGGTCCGTGAGTTCGAACCCCGAGTCGGGGTCTGTGCTGACAGCTCGGAGCCTGGAGCCTGTTTCAGATTCAGTGTCTCCCTCTCTCTCTGCCCCTCCCCTGTTCATGCTCTCTCTCTGTCTCAAAAATAAATAAATGTTTTAAAAAAAGAGGGTAAAGCTCTCATGAATAGGATTTGTGCCCCTATAAAACATACCCCCAAAAGTGCCCTCACCCATTCCACCATGTGAGGACAGGGAGAAAACAACTATCTCTCAACCAGGCAGGGGTTTTCACCAGACACCAATCTGCTGGCAATTGATCTTTGACTTCCCAGCCTCCAAAACAGTAAGAAATACATGTCTATGGCTTATAAGCTTCACAGTCAATGGTATTCTGTTGCAGCAACCTGGCGCAAATAGTCTAAGACACGATTTGATTTCCTTACATCCTCTGGGGTATCTGTGCTCTCGACTACGTTTGACTGATCAACAGTCAGCTAAATTGTCTGGAAAAGGAAGGAAAGCAGACAACCACAAACCCTGATGTAGACAGTGACAGTGGGTCTCTGTTTTCTGAGTCTACCTACAGATAATTGTGTTCTTGCCTTGACTGCTATTCATATCATTTAACGTAATACGATTTTTACATTCTGAGACACCACTCTTGATTTTTTTTTTCCGTCCACAAAGCCAACTGTGGAGATGTCTAACCCTGTCCACACCTGTGTCAAACAAACATCCTGATGGCAGTTAGAGGATTCTGCTATTTAGCTGTTTGGGACTAGCAAATAAAAAATTGGAGCGATGCGCAGAATTTTTCCATTTCACCGCGTGTAACAGGTGGTGCAGACAGCGCTCAGCTTTTCCTGGTAAGAAGCATAGAAATGAAGTAACAAGTATACTGAACCAGTAGCTCTATGGGCAGAGTGGATGGTCTCAGAGGCTCTTTGCTCCCTGCTGCCTCACTTTCCCCTTCAGTCACGTGTTCCCACACACACTCCTCCCCTAGCCTCAATCTAGAGAAGAAGAGGAAAGAGTCTTAATTTGGGCATCATAAGGACGGAGGTTCAAATCCCATTCTACCACTGATAGGGTGTTGAGCACCAGGTTGTGTAGGCAAGAGGCAGCCACAGCAGGGTCTGAATTAATTTTCTAAGGCTGCCTTAACAAATCACTACAATCTGGGTGACTTGAAACAACAGAAATATATTTTCTCACAGTTCTAGAGATCAGAGATCTGAAATCAAGGTGTGAGCAGGGTTGGTTTGTTCTGGAGGTTCTAAGAGAGAATCTGTTCCGTGCTTCTCTCCTCGTCTCTAGTTGTGGTTTGTAACACTTGGTGCTCCTTGGCTGATAGACACACTCCTCCAATTTCTGCCTCCGTTTCCACATCGCCTTCTTTGCTATGTGTCTCTGTGTCCTCTCCGAATCTTATAAGGACATCTGTCATTAGAGGTAGGGCTTACCCTAAATCCAAGATGGAGTCGCTGTGAGATCCTTAATGTAATTGAACCTGCCAAGACGCTGTTTTCAGATAAAGTCATATTCTGATGTTCTGGGTGGATGTGGTTGGTCGGGGGGGGGGGGGACACACTATTCAATCCATTATAAGGAGTAAGTAAAGATCAAAGGCGAGAGCCTGGCTGAGGTCGGTGCCTGATTCCTGCATTCTGATCTGGTTGCCTGGGAGCCAACACGAGTGATGGGTCAGAGCCAGAGGGGTGATTGAGGGGAGCAAGAAACCCAGCCCACCACAGAGAAATAAGGCAGGATGGAGAAATGAGGATATGAGACATGAGGATATTAATATTAGCAAGATTAATCAGAAGGGCAGAGATATTTGGAGAAGTATGAATTTAACCAAAGGAGCGAAGGAGGTTGGGCAGAAGGGACAGTCTGCTACTGTCGTCAATCTAGCTACCTGCACTGCCCTCCCATTTCTGTGAGGATTAATCCCAAGTGAACTGGATTGGGTCTCAGCCTCTCCAGGTCTACAGGGGCCAAGCTGCTCATTCCTATGCAGCCCTGAGCTGACAGTTTACAAGGCAGTCAGCTGATGCCCACCTGCAGCTGGAGTCTGAAATTTGTTTTGCAGGAGAAGTATTTGTTTTGCCTAGAAAAGCTCCGGCCTGCCAGGTCAGCTTCTGGTCCATAAGCCTCCCGCGTGCTTGCTCTATTCCCAGGTCCCTTCTGCACCACCTCCTTGATTTTCAATAGGCAACCCCACTTAGACTAAACCCGTGCTTATCCATGAGGTTAGACACTCTAGCCAACCTGTTCCACAACTGCCCGGGTTCCTGTTCCAGACTAGCTTTTGCTGGTAACGTGCATTTGCCCTCTTCTGGATTTTCTCTGAAGGCCCCATTCCTCCCTCACTTTCTGTCCTAGGGCCATAGGTAAACTTAACTTCTTCTCCAGCTCTAGGGTGGGCATGTGCCTCGATATTTTATAATTAGATATTTTCCTGACCATAGCGACGAGTTAAGGGATGAGCCTGTTACCCAGTACAAGACAATGAGACATAATTAGGCTCTGCCGGGACTTCCTGGAGAGGAGCACCCACTCTTTTCCGCCCATTATGAACCTGGGAGAGTCTGAGCCTGGAGCTTCTGATAGCCATCCTGCTGCCACGCAGAGCCTGAAAAAGAGCAAATACACAGAAGGGTATTGCTCAGAGATGGAAAGGCTGGATTTAGCAACAGCAGTTGAATCTCTGGATCAAGACGTATTTAAAGCCAAAATACTCTTGAACATTTCAATTGCATTAGGCAAGTAATTTTTTTTTTTTTTTTTTGCTTAAGGCAATTGGAGTTTGTTTTCAATTTCTTGAAACCCAGAATCCTGATTACTACCTGCTCCAAACTTGATGGATTCCCCTCTCCCCCAGAACTAAACCCCCGCCAGTGCCTGGCTTCTGAGGTCACCAACGCCCAGAGTTCCTTGTGACTGTGTCTTTCCTCCGTACCTCGCTATCACTTGGGGCCACCTCGATGGGGTGGGCATTCATTACTTTTGGCTATCCCGAATCTGCACATCTTACCCTTTCTATTGAAAGGAATTCCTCTCCCTGATTCCTGGCTCCTATAGCATGGACACCTGGCCCAGATTTCGAGACTCAATTATTCCATCCAGAAGGTGATACAAAGACACAGGGACAGTGTTCGTAGCAGAAATGGCAATTTTGAATCCAGTGGCCACAGTGCCAGTGGTAGCCTAGCCAAGAAGTTCCTGAGCTGTGGTTATGGCCATGTTTCTCTTAACCTGGGTTCCTGCCACTTCTTCCAGCTGGCTCTCTAAATCTTCCGTCATTTCTCTTAGAAGTACAACATCTTTCTAATGACTCCCTTTTCTGCCCAGGTTACCAAACTCAAGTTCTTACAAACAAAAGCTCTGATGATACATTTGGATGTGCGCATCAGTGCACGTGGAACCCAGGGTTGCCATAGCATGCTGGACCCTAAATTTCGCATGGAAGGTGGACGGGCTCAGGAGAAAACAAGCATGAGCAGTGGTGAACGGTGCTTCCTCCTGAATCAAATGCTACTTGAAGCTGAAACCAAAAATACATACTATTCACTGGAGGCCCACATCTAGAGTGGCTCAGTGAGTTAAAGAGAAAGGTCTCTTTGATAAGAAAGAACTAACCAGCACCTAACCTCTGTGTGCTTCATTTTGCTCATTTGTAGAGATTGTAATGTGAATTTGCAGGGTTTTGTGAGATATAAATCCCTCACTAGATTGTACATTCTATGGGGCAGTCATTGTGTGTATCTTGTTCACCGTTGAACAGGATCACTAGATTCAACAGTGCCTAGAATTTAATAGATACTCTGTATCTATTACTTATTACTTATTAAATAAATCATTAAGTAAAATTTGTAAATCACTTAATTAGGCAACTATAGCAAATAACAGTTACTATGACAAGGTTATTAAGATTGTACAGTTTAGCCCTAGGATTATCACTCAAGTGTGGTAGTTCTTCAGGGCCAGGATATCTTTTGAGCAAAATTCCTAGTTTCGAGGAAGGGCATCGGAAAAGTTAGACATTTTCATTGGGTTTTCTAGACAATAATGATATGTGTTTATATTAGGACAAGGAACTCTAGCTGCTGCAACACATCTCAGTGGCTTCACAGAAGAACATTTATTTCTAGCTCACATAAAGTCTGATAGAGGTCAGATGATGCTACTGGGCAGAATGCCTTCAATGGTGACTCAGGGATCCAAGGTCCTTCATCTTTAGAGACCTTTGCTTCCAGCCATGCAGCTAAAGAACAAAACAGCATGGAAAATGACACAGTGTGTTAGTCAGGGTTCTCCAGAAAAAACAGGGCCAACAGGATGTGTGTGTATATTGCAAAAAAAAAAAAAAATTAAGGAAATGGCTCATGCAATTATGGAGGCTGGCAATTCTGAACTCTGGAGGGTAGGCAGCCAGGCTGGAGGCCAAGACAGAGCCAATGCTGCAGTTCAAGTCTGGAGGCCAACTGCTAGCAGAATTCCCTCTTACTTGAGGGAGCTTCAGTCCTTCAACTTATTGGATGAGGCCCACTCACATTATGGAATGCAATCTGCTTCACTCAAAGTCTATCCATTTAAATGTTGATGCCATCCGAAACGACCCTCACAAAATCATCCGCAATAATGTTTGCCCATCTATCTGGGCACTTCAGCCCAATCGGTTGACACATAAAATTAACCATCATGCACAGTGTACTTCATTGTTAGACCTAGAAGTAAGATGTATCACCTCTGACCACATTCCGCTGGCCATAACTCACACATACCTTGTGGGTGTAACTGATACCCGCAAGGAAAGCTGGGGAATATCATCTTCCCATGTGTCTAGGAAGAGGAAATTTGATTGGTGAACATCTAACCAGTCTCTGCACAGTGAGTTTTTAACATGTAGAGCCCTTGACCTAGGAAGGAACAATCCCCAAAGTGCTAGAACTAAATGAAGACGATGTCCAACAAATTGCCAGAGTGCAGAGGGTGGCAGGGTATGGGATGTCCTGGGAATTCGGAGTGGAGGGCAAACCAAGATCACACTGACCAAGTCTATTTCTGGGAATCTCATTTTTAAATTCAGCGGCATTAAAATAATTTTAAAGCACTGCCAATAACCTATGCTAAACATTATTTTTGGTAATAGAGTTAGGAAAATCACCAGAATAGAAAATGCATCACTATGTTTTATTATTATTTTTTTAATGTTTATTTATTTTTGAGAGAGAGAGAGCACACGCACACACTCAAGTGGAGGAAGGACAGAGAGAAGGGGACAGAGGATCCGAAGCGGGCTCTGCGCTGACAGCAGAGAACCCAGCACGGGGCTCGAACCCATGAAGGATGAGACCAGCACCTGAGCCAAAGTCGGGCACATAACCAACTGAGCCACCCAGGTGCGCCCCTGCATTAACTGTTTTAAAGTTTCATTTTTCCCCCCAAATTTTTAGTAGGTAAGAAATCCCTCAGGAGAACTAACTTCGACACAGGCATCCTTCCTCAGCATAGAAGCCAGAGGGTTCCAGCGAGAGTAAAAAGCAATGGTTTGTGGGAAAACTGATTTCTGACACGGGGGACTGAAAGTAAGAATATCCTGGCTAGAAAACGTAAGAAAATGAGTCCCCAATTATCAGCATTGCACAGTGCCTGTTTAAAAGGAGGAAAATATAGCGGAAGGAGACCATGTCTTCTAATGAGACACCGTTCAGAGCCATGATTCCACCACACCACACGCGAGACAAATTTCTTACTATTTCTGAATTTTATTCGTGTTTTACAAATGGGGATTTTAAAACATATATCCACAAAAGGAACACATCACACATGGTAGCTCTCAGAGCTGAAATTCTCTGGAAACGCAGAACTTTTAAGGAGCCAGGCAAACATGTCTTGTCTTGTCTTGTCTCATTTAACCATGACAACAACGGTATGAAACTGATACTATTTTTGCTCACATTTTCCAGATGAGGAAAGTGTGACCAAGAAAGATTTAGTAACTTGCCCACAGTCATGGAGCTAGTAAGTGGCGTAGTTGGGATTTGAACCCAGGCAGTCTGATTCCAGGGTTTATGCTTTTAACCACATAGTATATATACTGAATAACTTAGACCATAGGTAGGCTGTAATGTTGGTTCAGAATGCACAAACACATTGATGCTGGAACAGAACAGGGAATCCAGAAATAAAATAAAGACAGATGTAGGGAATATGATAAAGATGATATTTGAAGCCAAAAGAAAAATGATGAACTGGTATTTAATAGAACATGTGACAATAACTGGTGACCAGTTTATTAAATTAAAATTAAGTTTCTTCTTCACATCATATAAAATAAAAATAAACTAAAAAGGGCTGCAAATGCATTGGAGAAAAATCAGTTATGGATTGAAGTTGACTTTCCTCATGATGAAAGGCAACCAGGAAGATCATTCTATCAGGAAAAACTGACAAATCTGACTGCATAAAAATGGGAGAAAATCTATTTGGCAAATTGGAGCGCAGTGAGTTATCATAGGTCATGATACAAATACTCCAATACTCTGAAATCTTTCAGGGATGTGACATAAACAAAGGAACAGAAATATATAAAGAGTTCTTATCAAATCACTAAGAAAAAGTCAAACAACTCAATAAAAATGTGGTCAAGTGATATATTAAGGAAATTCACTGAAGAAATATGAATGGGTAGTAAATATTAAAAAGGGGCCAATTCCTACTAATAGTAAAAGAAAAGTGTTTAAAATAGCAACAAGAATGCATTTTCCACCTGTTGCCTGGCAAAAACATTAAAAAATTGATTACCTCTGGTGTTGCCCAGGATGATAAGAAACAGGCACTTTGTACACTTTTTGGTAGTATAATCTGATAAAGCCTTTTTCAAGTATTATTTCATAACAGCTGTCAAAAATACATGTGTTTAATCCACAACTCAGATATCCCACTTTCAGAGGTGAACCTTTAGAAGTAGTTCGTGAATGTGTAAAGACACGTATAGGAGGATATTTGTTGTTTTGTTATCTATGATCATAAAACATAGACAAGATATAAGTGCTCATCAGTTGAAGAAGGGTAAAATAAACTATGGTAGAAATAGACTATAAACTATTACACAGCCTTTGGAAAGAACGAGATAGAGCTGTTGATGCTGGTCTGGGAAGTGTCCATCATATACTCTTAAGTAAAAATCAAAACCATTGCGGAACAATGTAAAATAATCCCAACTGCGACCCCAAGGAAGCAGAAATTTAGAATGAGAAAAGAGAGTATTTTTTATACATACACACACTTCTTGTTGAGAGAATATGTTTGAGATGCATAAAGAAAAACAGGAAAGGTTCAAATATAATTTGTTAACAGCGATTGTTCCTGGAGACTTGGGCTGGGAAAAGTGGGTTAATGGAGGGTGAGAGTATGTTTTTAATTTTATGTTCCTTATTTGAAATCGGTGCAGAAAGTTTGCATGAATTTTATGATAAAATCAGAGAAAAGAACAAAAGGCAAAAGAAATCCACAAAAAAACTACCATCATCAGGTCGGCAGCTTTTGTGGTTTTCTCTTTGATCTCTGTATCTACAAATAGAAAGAATGGCAGAGAGTATTTAGAAGCAGAATGTACTTCAATCAATCAAGCTGGACGGCATAGATTCTAAGGTACTCAGGGAACGGGGAGATGTGACTGCGAAGCCATCCGCTGTTATTTTTTAGTTTTTAGGAAGGATAAAGGAAGTTCTCGAAAATGAGAAAGATCACGTTTCTCCTCAAAATGAAAAAAGGATGACCTCGGGTGTTCAGGCTGGACATTTTAAACTCTGCTTTTATCACTGGAAATATATTAGAGAAGATCCTTAACCAAGTAGAAATGCAGCTTCTGGGATAAACAGGAAGTTCTAGGGGGGAACGGGGGGAGTGACTTCGTAATGAAGTGGCCCCCTTAGACTTGCCAGTCACATTCCAATGGGCAGAGCAGCTGGCCCTCTGAAGGTGGCTCTGGGCAGGGCAAACACACTAGTCACGCAATCAAGTGAGCTGAGTGACATCAGCTGTGCCACTTTTGAGCACGGGGGTTATGACCAGAACATCACCACAAAAACCCAGCTCACTGACGTAAGCCAGGAGAACTGGCCTCTCAACTGAAACTTCCAGTCTAACTGGATCCAATCTAACTGTCCCCATTTACACATCCATTCCATTTTCCAACACCTCTCATCTCCTGTGGCCCCACCTAAAATTTAAGGACCAGTAAGAGAAGGTCTTTCTGAAGGGAGCTCCCAGGATGACGTTGGTGACTCTGACGGGGTCACTGATCAATTGTCCGTGATGCATCTGTGGTATATTAGTCTCAGGTCCACTTGTGGAACCATTGGCTGACTCAGCTTCGCAAGGACCTCACACCCTGGGACGGGGGAGGTTGACTCCAACAGAAATCGAGATGGTGTTAAGAAAAGGGGGCGATGTTAGAGGAACCACAAATGTCCACTGCCATCACATAGGACAAATCACCAAAAATACCCAAGGCTCAGTTTTCTCGTCTGTGTAATATGTGTAAAAACCCTTCTCATGAAACCGTCGAGACGATTAAAGTTATATAAATGAAAGCACTTGTAATTCAGACAGCACTATTCTAATATAAGGTATTAATATCACTATTGACCTTGAGTAATGGGAAGAAAAAAAAACTAAGCAAAGAAAACAAATGAATCCAGAAAAAGGGATGTCATATATGAGAGAAATTAATATGGCAGTGAAAAAAATCAACCCGGGCCACAAACTTAAAAATGAAGGAGCAACATGGCAATTTGTTGAAGAATTACTCCTGACATCAGCATAGGAAAGAAATATCTGTCTGGAACTGGGAGCCAGGGAAGTCTCAGCGTTCCGAGACGAAGGGGAGCGCACAGCCTTGGCAGCCAGGGATCAGGAACAGCAGTAGCAAACAGCAGTGAGAACCCAAAATGAGCCCCCAAGACAGGTGTTAGCATTATTCTGTAGACAAGAAAAATGCTGAACTCTTCTCAAAATGTAAATAAAGGCTTACTCGGCCTGCCTCTGTTCCCTGGCTCCCTGAATGGCCTTGAGTCGGCACTACATACGTTTGGAAAGATAAAGGCATTAAGGTTTGTTTTATGAAAAGCAAACATTTGTCCAACATTTAACTTATTAAGGGCTACCTGCGCAGGGTCATTAGATAATGCTTATTTCTCCGCAGGGAGTAGGACTTTTCACTCCCGTGGTAGAATGATGGCTCGGTAGAATAGGAGCTTTGAAGGCCAACATCTGGTTTCAATCTCACTTCGGCCAAAACGAGACCTCTGTGCCCAATTATCTTATCTCTAGAATGGGGGTAACACAGATATTGCTTTATAGGTATGCTGTGAGGATTCGGTACATTAACACATGGACACTAAAGTACACGCAACAAATATTAGCTAAGATTATTGTTATCGTAACTAGTCAATATCGTTATGTCAATCAAGGAGAATGCTCATCTAAGCAGGTGTGAAATCAGGATGGCAATGAGATCCAACCTTTCCTTTTGGTTGCATGAAATGCCCCCGGAGATTAAGAAAAGGAAGATAAGGAAAATTATAGCTTCTATCATTTTAACTCTAACAATACAGCTATGAATGTAACTTATAAAACATCATAATAAGATCCACGAGGGCCAGGATTCTATCTGTTCTGTTTATTGCTTGGTTCCGACCACACTGAATAGTGCCAGGTACATATTAAGTGCCCATTGTGTTGCGCGTCACGCAATTCCACGTCGATTTGCTTTATTTATTCCTTTTACTACCGAGAGGGAGATGTATTGCCATTTTACACATAACCCAAATAAAATGAGGCCACCTTCGAAGAAGCGCAAATCCAACCTGATGGCACTGAAGGGAGCGTGAATGCTCACGGAACATTGTATCGGGGTGGGAGTAAGGTGTGGAGGTCCGTGATGGGAAGCAAGGAACTACATTGCACACATCCTCTTTCCATAACTCAAAACCCTACCCCTCAGTCCTGCCCACTCACCTCCCGCTTCTTCTCCTTCTCTGCAACACCAGACCTTCTCAGCCACCTGACACTCCCTGGTCCACTGCCCTCTTTACTCTCAAAGCTTTTCTCCCCATTGTAGAAAATTTTCCAATTTTTCAACAAAAATTATTTTTCCTCATACAGTATATTAAACTGACATGAAGGGAGGCAGGAACATAACCTCAAATTCTTATGTTCGTTGTGGATTGCATACAAATCTCGCTGCAGTCTTCCCCCCGAGGACCTTGGCCCTTTATTCCCATTTGCCTTGGTCTCACTTGCTTCTCTACGTGGGTCCTGACACAGAAGGAAAAACATTTCCCGTAGATTCCACACACCTCCGTCTTGACGCTTATCCTTATTTTTTCTCCCCATGAGTCAATTCTCATCACCACCGTGACTCTACCACCTGCTCTAAAGTCACCGGGTTCTTGTAGGCTCGTCCCACATCTTCTTTTTTACCTTCCTCATCAGAAAAGGGCAGCCCCTCATTTCACTCACCTGGAGACTTTAAATTCTGGAGTGATTGGTTCCTCCATGTCTCTTCAGAGCCATTTAAAATATAGACTCATAGCTTTATCTATTAAAAATGAACTAATCAGGGGGGCCTGGGTGGCTCAGTCGGTTGAGTGTCCGACTTCGGCTCAGGTCATGATCTCGCGGTCCGTGAGTTCGAGCCCCGCGTCGGGCTCTGTGCTGACAGCTTGGAGCCTGGAGCCTGCTTCGGATTCTGTGTCTCCTTCTCTCTCTCTGCCCCTCCCCCACTCACACTCTGTCTCTCTCCGTTCTCAAAAATGAATAAAAACATTAAAAAAATAATAAGTAAATAAAAAAATGAACAAATCAATGATTCCTACCATAGAAGTTATTAAAAGACAAAGCCTTTCAAGACATATGCGATAGGCTTTCCTTATAACAAAGAAACTGCCTCTCTGCTTGTTGCGGTACGAACTGAGGCTCATTTTCAACCCCCGTCTCAATTAATTTTTAATCCAAGACAAAATATTACCAATATTTACTGTGAAATGATCATGAAAACCATGTTTTTTTTACATGGATACGTAAATTTCCTCCCACTTCTCATGCTTTGCTGCTTAGGTCTTCAAATTACTCACTTGTTCTGTGATTTGGATCTCTCCCCAGTAAAATTCTTTACTTGTCAATAAACGTGAGCTATGGCAAAAGACCGTGCTGAACTCAGATGTTTCCCGTCGCTGTGAATTTCCAACGTTATGTCAGTGACATTTATAAGTCAGGTAAGTTCCGTTTTCATTCTTCCGTCTGAATTCTCTGAAATGAGTAAGGAGTGACATTGACTAAAGATGTCCCCACCTTCTTTGCATTTATTAGGGCTTATTCAGTGTATGAATCGCCAATGTTGAGTAAAGGCATCTCTACATTCATTACTTACCTGGACTTTTTCTCCCCGGTGTGAATTCTGTGATGTTGTTGGATGTTTGCGTTCCGCCTGAAGGACGACTTACAGCCATGACATCCACAGGCTTTTCTGCAATATGCATTCTGTCACTCTACGCTAGGCCAGCATCCTGGTCGAAGACCTGGCTTTCCAGAGTCTACTCAGAGGTTTCATCTTCATTAATTCTTTGGTGCCCAGTAAGGTCTGAGGATTTGCTAAAAGCCTTTCTATACCCTTTACACTTAGAGGCTTCAACCACAGCATGAGTTGCTCAGGGGAGTGCAAACACTGAGCACTGGCTAAAAAGCCTCTCACATTTATTATATCTAGAGCATTTTCTCCCCCAGCATATATTCCTTGATGTTGACTGAGACCCAAGCCAGGGCTAAACACCTCCCTCCATGTGTCCCATGTACAGCTTTTTATTCCATTATTAATTCTGTGACGCTTATAAAACTGTGAACATTGATGAGGGCCATGGCACAATCCTGACTCTCGGCGAATTTCCACACAGAATGAAATTATTACTCTGAAGCAAAATAATTAAGTCCTTGTCAAACTCACTACATTTCCAGATTGTCCTTCTTGCGGAGGTAGCTTTAGCTTTCATTGTAAATGTGTTTCTTGTGGATGGTAGTTATGTGTTCTCCCTGTGGGAGAAAGGCGTTGGACAGAAAGAACTAACTTTAGCTGAAAGAATCCCTTAAACTTGTTACATTTCTGTTCTTTTCACAGAAGGAGTTTCATTATAGCTACCTCTGCCTTCAAACTGATCACCCCCCCGCCTTCCAGTTTTTGACTAAGCAAACCTATCTGTAGGAAATGACTTGTAAGATTTTCCATCATTAACTTCCTGTATGATGTATATGGAGTTCACCTCTTTGCCGCACAGATCACTTCCCTCTCTATAGACGGCTGGCTCTGTGGAATGTGTTTCCGATGGGACACATGATCAGAACTGAAGACCCACAGCCACCATGACTGGTAGAATAATGGCTCCCCAAAGAGGTCCACGTCCTTGTTCCTGGAACCTGCCAAGATGTCACCTCACACAGCAAATGGGATTTTGCAGATGCAATTATGTTAAGGACCTTGTGGTGGAGAGATTATCCTGAATTGTTTGAGTGGGCCCAACATAAACACAAGGTCCTTAAAAGTGGAAGAGAGAGGCAGAAATGGAGAGAGAAGGAGGGAGATGGGACCAAAGAAGGAAGGTCCATGTGATCGAATGGAAGAACTCTGCTGTTGGGGCATCTGGGTGGCTCAGTCGGTCAAGTGGCCGACTTCGGCTCAGGTCATGATCTCAAGGTTCGTGGGTTCAAGCCCCGTGTCAAGTTCTGTGCTGATGGCTCAGAAACTAGAGCTTGCTTCGGATTCTGTGTTTCCTTTCTCTGCCCCTCCCCTGCTCGTGCTCTGTCTCTCTCTCTCTCAAAAATAAATACATGTTAAAAAGAATTAAAAAAAAAAAAAAAAAAAAGAACTCTGTCTGCTGTTGCCAGCTTTGAAGAAGGAGGAAAGGGGCCATAAGCCTCCAGAACCTTGGAAAGGCAAAGATTCTCCCCTAGAGTCTCCAGGAAAAAAAAAAAAATAGCACTGCCGACACTTGTTTTTAAGTCCAGCGAGACTCTCGTCTGACTTCTAACCTACAGAACTGTAAGGTAATAAATTTGTGTTGTTTTAAGGCACTGAGCGCACAGTAATTGTTATGGCAGCAATAGAATACTAACACAGCAACAGTGACCACCAACCCTGCAGCCATGATGGCATATAGGGTGGAGCCATCTTTACGTCATCGTCCGTGGCAGACATGGGAGTCTCTAATCTCACGTTAGGAGACAGCTTAGTGTGATATGTGGTGAGTGTAACAGCTGACAGCCTTGAGGGGCTGCACCTATAACATCCATCACATTTACAGCGTGGACACCTCCTCTCTGGGCTGCTCCCAGCCAATGACTGAGCATGGCGGGTGTTCTAGAGCCCAGCCATTCCTGCCCAACCGGGGACTCTTCTAATGGGCAGTCTTTGACCTGGGCTTCCCCATCACCCAGGCCAAGACTTCCACAGAGCTGCACTGCCGACTGAAACTCTTCTTATTCAATCCTCCTTCCTTCCCTCTTTCCTTATAGATGTCAGACTTCTCTCCGGCTCTTTCCGCTTCTTCTCCTTTCTAGCCTACAGACGTTTCCACCCAGTAAATTTCTGTACTTCTAATTCCATCTTGGGGTCCACTTCATGGAAGATCCAAATGGCACCTCTTCCAAGGCCCAACTCCAAAGCTCCCGTGTCCTTGTAGTTGGCCATGAAAAAGCCTCCCATTTGCTTTTTTTCTGGCTCACCAGTGTCCCTTCATATCTTTCTTAAATAATCTGGCCTCCCTTGGTTGTTTCTTTAATTTTCCTCTCCACCTCTCACCCTGATGAAACCCAGGCAGAGCCCTGATTAAGTAGACAAAGATCCTTGCTCATTTCAAGTGTGTTATAACGTGGAATGTGCATTGTGTGTGTGTGCGTGTGCTTGTGTGTGTGTATTTGTAGAAGAGTGCTAATATTAATAATCTAATATCTTTACTTCTTTCTTTATCGCATGAAGATAAGAAACCCAAGGCTCAGGAAGTTTGAGTAACTTGGCCAAGGTCACACACTGAGAACATGATGAAACCACTTTCAATTCCAGATCTTGCTGACTGCAAAGCCCTTGCTATTTCAACCAAACAGGGCACACACTGTGTGTGTAAAGGTGCTTGTGAAGACGCCCACGGGTGTTTACTCTAAGATTCAGATGCACCTGGAAGAGTAGGGAAGAATCACATCACGATCCTATTTACACAAGGAATGAGGATCCTCTTGGGAAAACACTCATCCCAGGCTAGAGTGAAGGGAGCAGATGTCATCCAATCTCATCAGGGTTACCATGGAGGGAGAGCTGGAACCCAGCATGGGATTCCATAGTCACTTCCATAGTTTGCGTTTTGACCAGCCCCTTGGGACTCACACCCGAGTCCCGGAAGAAGGAAGTATAATAACACGCTGTTTCTCAATATATTAGGGCAGATAAAAACCCCCAGTGTTAGTATATCCAGTGTTAACAAAGCAAAGAGGAAAGACATCCAGAGCATGGACACAGTGTGGAAAATGTTAATCACAAATAAAGCCCCTCTTGGTGCTGTGAGAAGCAAGAGCGGGCTGGGATGGCCTGGGTAGACACATCCTGCAAGAGAATTGCCAATTACAAATTGCAAATTGCCAATTACACAGGAGCTGGAGGAGGCCAAAGGGATAGCAAGGCAAATATTCAAGAAAGCAACTGCTCACCACTCCTGTGATGCTAACAATACCGAGGTCAGGTTCTAGAATGTTCAGTGCCCTGTAAAATGCTCTCTGTGCTCTGTAAGCTCTAAGAATCATTCCATATCTGTGCTTTTCTCTGGCTTTTCACCCCCTCATTCATGAGAAAGGTTATGCCTCCAAGTTCTGAGACCCTTGTTTTTTTGGTTTTTTGTTTGTGTATAGTTGACACGGTGTTACATTAGTTTCAGGTGCACGACATAGTGATATGACAAGTTTATACATTATGCTGTGCTCACAACAAATATAGCTACCATCTGTCACCCTGCAGCACTATTGCAATACCACTGACTGTGCTCCTTATGCTGTGCATTTTATCCCTGTGACTTACTCATGCCGTGACCGGAAGCCTGTTATCTCCCACTCTCCTCTACCCATTTTGCCCATCCCCCTTCCAACCATCAGTCTGTTTTTCAATTTAGCCTCCAGCTTAGCACGGTGCTTGACATGTGGATGATATTTGATAAATGAATGAGAGACAGTCTATTCAAAATGAAAGTAGCACTTGTTCACTCTAGATAGTTTGAAAATTAGAAGAGACCACCCTCACCCTCGAGCTCCTCCACTAAAGTATAAAATTGTTCCTGTTGGTTCTAAAACCTGTGCATGTGCTTTTGTGGTTTCGTGGCTGAGGTCATCCCGCAGATTCTACATTGGTTGTTAAGAACAGTTGACCACTTGAACCATTCACCCCGGTGAGAGGTAGCATCAGCAAAGATCCGAGGAAAGTCATCGCCTTCAGAGATCTTTCGGATGAGCCAATAAATCACTGCTGGTAACTGCATTTCCTCTCCTCCCCTAGTGTCAACTTTTATCTCAGCTTTTTTCTCTTATCACCACCTCTAATTCAATGAACTCAGTAGGGACATGAGACAATTCATGGCTCATGGCTAGGAAGTTCTATTTCTTTTTTCTTTTTTTTTTTTTTTCATCTTATCTTTTTAAAATTCCTACATAATTTAGGAGCACCTGGGTGGCTCAGTCGGTTAAGTGGCCGACTTGAGCTCAGGTCATGATCTCATGGTCCGCGAGTTCGAGCCCCACGTCGGGCTCTGTACTGACAGCTCAGAACCTGGAGCCTGTTTCAGATTCTGTGTCTCCCTCTCTCTGACCCTCCCCCATTCATGCTCTGTCTCTCTCTGTCTCAAAAATAAATAAATGTTAAAATTTTTTTTTTAATTCCTACATAATTTATAAGAAAACAAATAGACCCACATTGGGAGTACATGCTCAAAAGATAGATGAGAAAAGTTTGGAGGGGCACCTGGGTGGCTCAGTCAGTTAAGCGTCAGAGTCTTGATTTCAGCTCAGGTCATGATCTCACAATTGTGAGATCAAGCCCAGCGTGGGGCTCTGTGCTGAGTATGGAGCCTGCTTGGGATTCTCTCTCTCCCTCTCTCTCTGCCCCTCCCCCACTTGTGCTCTCTCTGTCTGTCTCTCTCTCAAAATAAATAAAAACTTTTAAAAAAGTTCTTGAAGAAAAGTTTGGATACCAATTTGAGTCTCTCATATTTCAAGTTTTCCAGATCCTTTAAGGTTATTCTGATTCTCAATCTTTCACTCATCAAATATTCATTGAGTGCTTACTATGGACTGCCCCTGTTCCAGGTGTGGGAATACAACATTATGATGGAGAATTTCCTTGTTGTCTTAGAACTTTCTGGGAGATACAGATATATCTTTGATATCATATAGATATAATGTTTAATGTTATACAGTAATAGGAACAAAGCATTAAGTAAGTCAAGGGGCTAGAGATGATGGAAGGTGTTATTTTTAGATGAGGTGGTCAGGGAAGCTTCCTCTCAGAAGGTGGCATTCAAGTACAAGTTTAAAATAAAGTGAGGGCAGGAGCTGAGCTAGCAGAGGATAGGCTGCTGTAACAAAGAGAGCCCACATAACAGCTGCCTAAACAAGACAGATATTTATTTCTCTCTCACCTAACAGACTAAATATAAGTAATCCAGAGCTGATAAGATAGGGACAGGAAATCTTTCTCTGGCTTATTCATCATCCCCTAGAGCAGGGGGTCAGCATTTGCTGGCCACTGTCCCATACTGGGTTTTTTATCATGGCCCCATGACACTCCCCATCCCACACCCAGGTCCTCCCTCCTCATTGTTCCCTAGTCTATAAGTCCCAGGGCAAAGGTAAGGAGGCCAAGCTTTGGAGGTGGGTGGGGGCAAAGAGCTTCCCTTGTGGTACCTCCCAGCCCATCGAGGAGGGGCCGCAGCCCGAAGGAGTCTATCGGCAATTTGCTTCCAGAAATGAAGACATCCCAGCAGGCCAGTCAGGGAGGAGTGAAACAGCCAGCAGAGGAGGCGGGGCAGACAAGACCAGTGGGGTAAGTCTACCTGAAACACCAGGTCCAGGGCACAAGGACCAGCAGGTGGGGGCCCACGCGGCCCTCCCCACTTCACACGGAGGACCTCCAGGGTGGGCTTCACTGATGGATGCCACCACGGCGGTGACCCAAGGCCCATTAGAAGAATGTAGATCTGCATTATATCGAGATTTCACAAAGAGAAAGACAAAGCGAGCCTCTTCTTTCCATTTTCTGTGTTTATGAAATTCGGGAAGAATGAAGCAACTCAAATAGCATCACAATTTGTGACCATGAAGTCTGACATAATCATGCTTCATTGCCAAGGCTATGTTTAAAATCACAGATAAAATAAAGAGCATGAGGCTTGAAATATTACACATAGATTATTTTAAGTGGCTGTGGTGTCTCTTCCAAAGTTTTAGGGGCCAGAACCACCTTCCATCTCATGGCCTGTGTTACATCAGGACTGCCTTGCCCTCCCACACACACACACCACTGCGGTGAATTAGGAAGGATACATAATTGGGCCTAAAGAAAGAAGCCACGATATGGGATCTAACTAAATCTAAAGGCATCTAGCTTGGTTCTCTGGGCTAATCACAACAGTGCAAATGGTGGCATGAAAGGAGCCAGTAGTGATGTGTTCATCATGGTGACCCCATAGGAAAAAGAAAGGGTGGGGTGTAGGTTGCCTGGACCCATTACCAAGAGTCGGAGTGTAAGTGAGCAAAACTGGATCCAGACGCTGAAACGACGTTGGGGACCCCCTCTACCACCCGCCCCCGCCATTCCCTCCAGATGACAAACAGCCTCCTGGTTGCTCCTTTTCCTAAACCAAGTCTAGACTCCGCCCCAGCCCCCCACCCCACGCCAATGTGGTTTGTTCTAAGGAGAATATGACTGATAGCCCAGCATGGTCCCGATGCTGATCTTCTGTTTTTTGGGTTTTTTGTTTTTTTGTTTTTTTGTTTTTTTAACAAGAATGAAAGATAGAATATGGTTCTGGGAAAGAGAAGGCATTCGAAAGCCATGAGGAGAAGCTTCCTTACTGCATACCACAGTGGGTGGCTGCCTCCGCTGGCCCAGAGCTCAGGGAAGTCTGGAAAAAAGATCCTATCTCAAGAGACAAATAAAATGAGAGAGTTTCTTTAAAAGGCTGTCTGGCACCAAGGTGATAATGCTTGATATAGTCACTTTAGAAAACAGTTTGGCAATTTTTTAAAAAGTTAAACACATACTTACCCTAAGATTCAGCAATACCATTCTTGGGAATTTGCCCCAGGGAAATTAAAACTTCGGTTCACATGAAACCTGACCACATAAAAAACCTGTCCATGCATGGTCATATAAGCTTTACTCATAACTGCACCAAAGTAGAAACAACCTAAATTGTCTTCTCTAGGTGAATGCATACATCCCGATGGTACATGGGAATGCTGCTCAGTGATTTAAAAAAAAAAAAAAAAAGAACAAACCACTGATACACACAACTTGAATGGACCCCGAATACATTATACTGAGTGACAGAAACCAGTCTCCGAAGGTTCATACTGTATAATTCCTTTTATATGACATTATCAAGAGACAAAAGGAAGGTGATGGAGAGCAAACCAATGGTTGCCAGGGTTTGGGGTAGGGGAGGATGTGACTAAAGGCAACATGAAGGAGGTTTTTTGTGATGATGGAACAGTTCTGCCACTTGATTGTGGCAGTGGCAGTGAGTGTAGGAATATATATATATATATATACACCTTATACATATATATACACATATATATATCCTATATATAGACCCTATACATATATATACACACCCTATACATATATATATCCTATATATACACCTTATACATATATATCCATATATATATCCATATATATATCCATATATATATATCCATATATATATATCCTATATATACACCCTATACATATATATATATATATATACACATACCCTATATATACACCCCCAAAAAGTCAATTGTACAGTATGATGATTTAAGACTTTTTAAAAAAATTCTTTAATACATATAAAGAAGGAGTGCTTGATATGGCTTTTGGAGACCTAGGTACCACTTCTTGGCAGGTGACATTCATTCATCCATTCACCCATCACCCATCAGTGAGCCATGCATTCATGCCAGGTAGCTATTACGAATGCACAGACAGAAGGCAGAGTTTCTGCTCATAATAAACTCATCCAGTGGAGGAAATCCAGGCTTATATCCATGATTTTAAGATGGTTTCATAGAGATATGTACAACAGTGGGATGGAGACACCTAGGAGGGGACCCCTAGTAACACTGGGAAGGTCAAAGATGGCTTTGCCCTCAGAGCCTCTGTTTCCTCACTTAGAAGTTTGGAAGAAACAGCTCTTCTGGCCTCATCTGTTTTAGAGGCTTGTTTGGGGAATTAAGTTTAGAAGAAGACGTGTGACCTATAGAACATGGTCATACAAGAGTCTTAACGATCATTCAGATTCAGAAGAAGCTCCTTGCTGTCTCGGAAAAAATGGGTGGTTTTAAGAATAAAGATTTTGTAGGTAACATTACAGCAGGGAGAAGAAAACAGGAAGTCTCTGAATCTTTCCAGGCTGTTTTGAAAAATGTTTTTGTAAATTTGTTTTAAAATTTTTTCAATGAAAACTGAATTTTACTTCTATTCAAGCTTTCCCCTGCTGTGCTAACAATTTGATTTCTACAACATTGGCTGGAAGTGAAAATAAAACAGACCTGTTGTGGAAGTTATAAACCAAAATCAGACGTGATTTTTTTCCTACTATTCAGCCTAAAAGATCTTTCAGACTTTCATTTTTGTTTTCCTGTAAGAAAATAGGTCTATAACCAATGGGCAGAAGTTGAAGGTACGCATTATTTTTGCTCATACCTAGAAAAAATTTTTAAAGTCATTTTTTTTTATAGTTACAGATCTTACAGTTGACCCTTGAACAGCAAGAGTTTGACCTGTGTACATTAATTTTTATATATATATATATATATATATATATAAATTATATATTATATATACGTATTTTCTCTTCCTTATGATTTTTAAATAAAATTTTCTTTTCTCTAATTTATTATATGAAGATAGTATACAATGCAAATAACCTAAAAATATGTGTTGACTATTTATGTTTTCAGTAGGGCTTTGGTCAACAGTAGGCTATTAGGGGCAGCTGGGTGGCTCAGTCAGTTGAGTATCTGACTCTTGATTTCAGCTCAGGTCATGATCCCAAGATCGTGGGATCGACCCACAGTAGGCTCAGTGTGGAGCCTGCTTAAGATTCTCTCTCTCTCCCTCTGCCCCCCTTCCCTCCTCTCTCTCATTCTCTCTCTCTCTCTCTCTCGCAAATAAAATTTTTTAAAAAAATCAGTAGGGGACGCCTGGGTGGCTCAGTCAGGTAAGCATCCGACTTCGGCTCAGGTCATGATCTCTCGGTCCGTGGGTTCGAGCCCCGCGTCGGGCTCTGTGCTGACAGCTCAGAGCCTGGAGCCTGTTTCGGATTCTGTGTCTCCCTCTCTCTCTGACCCTCCCCCATTCATGCTCTGTCTCTCTCTGTCTCAAAAATAAACATTTAAAAAAAATTTTTTAAAAATCAGTAGGCTATTAGAGTTAAGTTTGGGGGAGTCAAAATTTATACCTGGATTTTCAACTGCACAAGGGGCTGACACCCCTAATCCCCACATTGTTCAAGGTCAGCTGTATTCAAGTCATCCAGAAAATCTATGCTAATGCCAGCACTCCAACTCAGGTGTATAAATTACAAGCACAAGAGGTAGATGGAGAGAA
Source organism: Panthera uncia (assembly GCF_023721935.1). Classification (NCBI taxonomy): domain Eukaryota; kingdom Metazoa; phylum Chordata; class Mammalia; order Carnivora; family Felidae; genus Panthera; species Panthera uncia. The sequence continues at coordinate 20,745,359 of NC_064811.1, read as the reverse complement.
GATACTTGTAACAAAGTTAGTAACTGTTCAGGAACAGAATATAGTAGAGCATGCATAAATCAATAACAAAAAGAAAATGCGTAAAAGTTAGCAAAAGAAATAAGCAGGTAATTCACAAAAGAAAAAGTACAAAGACCAATCAAATACAAAAAATTACTCAGCGCAAAATAATACAAGGTACCTTTTTTTATTCATCGGAAATAAAAATTGAAAAGATTGATAATAGAAAAGGTTGAATGTGGATAAACATGGGTCTGGTACTAAGAGAGTACATATGGGCACCACATTTTGCAGGGAAATGCGGTGGTATCTTTTATATTTTAAAAAATGCACATATTCTGTGCCCCAGCAATGCCAGGTTTGGGGGGTTCTTCTAGGCAAACATCTGCTCGTGTGCTTGAAAAGTATGTATGAAAGTGTTCACTGTGGCTTTGTCTGCAGGAACAAACATCTAAGAACAAGCTAAAGTCACTTAGTAAGCAAATGGTAATTTTGGCACATACATCTACACAGTAGTTTAAAAGAATGTGTCAAATCTACATAGGCTAAAAAGCCTCTAAGATGATTCTAAAGTGAAAAAAGAAAAAGTTGCAAGACAGTATCATTTGAGTAAATACCCAATAACACAAACAATACCAAGTAATTTCCAAAGGTACATGGATGGGTATTTAATGATAAAAGAAAGATATGAAATGAACTGGTAACAATAGTTATTTCTAGAAAGGATCTTGGAATTAAAATTTTTTTAAATGTTTATTTTTGAGAGAGAGGGACAGAGTGCCAGCAGGGGATGAACAGAGAGAGAGAGAGAGACACAGAATCCAGAGCAGGCTCCAGGGTCTGAGCTGTCAACACAGAGCCGGACATGGGGCTCAAACCCACGAACTGTGCAATAGCGACCTGAGCTGAAGCCGGACGCTTAACCGATGAAGCTACCCAGGCGCCCCGGAAGGGTCTTGGAATGAATTGGTCAAAGGGACGTTACCTCTAATGTTTGGGTTTTCACTAAAAAAAATCTACTCCTGGGGGACCTGGGTGGCCCAGTCGGTTGAGTATCCGACTTCTGCTCAGGTCATGATCTCACAGTTCACGAGTTCAAGTCCCGCATCAGGGTCTTTGCTGTCAGCGCAGAGACTGCTTTGGAACCTCTGTCTCCCTCTCCCTGTGCCCCTCCCCCTCTTGCTCTCTCTCTTAAAACTAAACATTTTTTTAAAAAAAGGAAAGAAAATGTACTCCTGTATGACTTCTTCATTAACAATACTTAAACTAAGAGAAAGAAACAAGGTGTAGCTGAACTCCAGAGCCTAAGGATATGGTCACACTGGCTCTTAATCTATGGTCTGTGGTTAGATTTCAGCAAATTTGGGAACTTCCTGAAACAGTGTCACAACCATGTGCTTTGAGGAGTGTGCATTTTTCCTCAGGTGGAAAACGGAGGTCAAGAACCACTTTAAGAGAACATGTTCCTATTCTGTTGTGGCCTTGGCAGAGTTCCTCAGCTTCTCTGGAAAATGGGGATCATAGCAGTTGGTGCCTCATGACGTTAAGGTGAGGATTACATGAGCTGATGTGGATAAAGCTCTTGAAACGGAAGTCAATGGACAGTAGCTATTATTACTGCTTTCATTGTTGCTGCTACTGTTGATGGCTTGGGAAGAGCGCCTCATTCAAGAGACTTGAGTTCTCACAACAGTTGTATCAGAAGCAAAATTCGGGAGACGATTCCATCCGGTCTGAAAAGAATACAATTTCAGACTCCTACTAAATTTTCTTCCATCCCTAAGAATGATAAAATGACATTCAGTGACATAAGTCCTCCCATCTGTTCATCCTTTTACGTAACAAACATTCAGTGAATGCTTACAATGTGCTAGACTTTGTAGGAACAGCTGGAAATGTGACTGCAGAAAACATGGCTGACAGGAGCCCTGCCCCCCAGGAGCTGGAGCCCCCGGTGGAGGCATCGCGGCCGAGTGAGCTCTGATTCCAGGAGCTTAGGTGCTATAATTGCTCTGTGACCCGTTAGGGGCTTCCTAAGATAACCGAATTTCAGATTCGAGCTTTTATTATCAACAGGCATAGACATTTTATTTTTTAATCCTTAAATCTGACATGTCTCCTTTACTCTACTGGGCCACGAAGGGGGCGGAGGTCAAGGGTTCCCTTCTGACCCTACTTTCAGCAGTCATTAGGCCAGCTCAGCGTTATGGTGCTTAAACATTTCAAGGCACTTGTGCTTCCAATTGCTTTTACTTTTAGCCCAGTTAATGGATTTGGTAGCTGTTACAATCCCAAAATAGCGAGTGGACACGTGGGTGGGTCAGATGCCAGGCGGGCACAAGTCTCTAAAAGGTTCCCGTAAGAGCGATGCTCCTGGCTCCCCACACCTCTGAGGCATGTGAACTTCGGGTTTTTAGTGACCTAACCGTGGGCAGCGGCCTGGTCCTGGGACCGTTGGAAGACTTACTGACAGTGATGATAATGATAATGGATGGGACATTTTGGCACCGGGAGCTGGGACACAGGCCGCCACCACCCCCCAGAGAAGCACACCCAGGGGGCTTTTGTCTTTTAACTTAGGAAGGAGAAAGAGGTTTGGATGGGGGAGCGCCACAGGAGAGCAGGGAGGTGAAGGGCCAGGGTGGGTCTTCAGACAGGATAAGGCACTGAAGAAACATTGGTGCTCAGAGTAAGTGGTACTTTTATTACTCACACAGAAAGGTCTTTAGAGTCCCTACAGAACTTCCAAACAAATGCCTCCTCCCAAGGATCCTCACGTAACTCTGTGAGTTTCATATTATACCAGTACCTTGTGGATGAGAAACTGGAAATTCAGAGGGATGAAGGGCAAGGGTGGAACCCAGTGGAGGCCAGATCGTGGAGACGGCACCGTAAAGACACCCCTAGGTCCTTGCTTGTTCATCTCATAGCAGCTGCCTTTTGGTGTCCTGTTCTGAGCGGTCCTCAGTGACCCTAAGAGGGAGTGGGGAAATTCTGGGGTGCCTGGGTGGCTCAGTCGGTTAAGCGTCTGACTCTTGATTTCGGCTCAGGTCATGATCTCACAGTTCGTGAGTTCAAGCCCTGCGTGGGGCCTGTGCTAATGGTGTGAGGTCTGTTTGCAATTCTCTCTCTCCCTCGCTCTCTGCCCCTTCAGTGCTCTCTCTCTCTCTCTCTCTCTCAATAAACAAATAAACTTAAAAAAGAGAGAGAGAGAGAGAGTGGGGAAATTCTGAACTAATTTTTGTCTTCCTGCTCACTCTCAAGTTACCAGAACGTCTGGCCACAAGTATCTTCCCCAGTGTCTATCATACGCGACGAAATTCCATTCTGAGATTCATGCCCTTGAGTCTTAAAGGCACACCAGCCCCTCAGCAACTGTGCAGAGACCCCAGTGAGAGAGGGAGTCAGCCAGTTACTGGTCTCTGTTCCCATCAGGCTTGACAGTTGTTAGGGTGGCGTTGATGGGGGAGCCGTGAAAGGAAAGGAGTATAGATGTTGGCACTGACCTCACTCGGGTCTCAGCATAAATTTCTGGAAAAGGAAGTCGTGACAACACAGAGCATAACTTTCTATGGTTTCATGAGGAATGGTCCTGGATTCTTACACTGA
>NC_064811.1:20722128-20741740 GCF_023721935.1 Panthera uncia | reverse complement strand
TCAGTGTAAGAGCAGAATAAATGAAAAGAAGAGACCTGGGAGACACGTGAACATCCGGCGGGGAAGCCTCCTTAGTCTGGGTCCGAGGGGAGAGAGAGATTGTGGTGCCTTCTTGGTGGGTGGAGCCTAATGAGGGAGAGAGAGCAGGCAGCACAGCACGGGCTGAGAAGACAAGGTGGGCAGAGACCCTGGGGGTCCAGGAAGAAAGTGGGCCCCGAAGCATGACAGGGAGGGAGAAGGAAGTATGTCTGACCCACAGAGTGGGGGAGGGGATGAGGAAGAAGGGAAGACAAAGCCACAGAGGAAGGAAGGTGCCATCCATTCAGGGCCTTACTGGGTTGGAGAGTTTCAGGTAGGCAGTGACGTCCTGACCTGCATTCTGAAAGCCCCACTCGAGTTAGTGCATGAAGAGAGATTGGAGAAGTCAAAGGGAGGCTGGGGAGGTCAGTTATGGGGACTTTAACAGTTCTCCACGTGAGAGATGAGGGTCTCGTGGACTAGGGGTCCAGCAGAGAAGGACAGATGGGGAGAAGTGGAAAACTTGGGCAGAAATGTATCCTCAACCTGAGAAACAACAGGACAATTTGGTTAAGTCCCAGAGAGTAGGGTAGTGGGCAGGGCTGTGGCAGTTAGGAATCTTTTCTGCCTCTTGGCAGAGCAGTGAGGGCTGGAGAATACTGCTTGGAGATGGGGTAAAGGTGGACCCTCAAGAGGGGTAGATCACAATTAGGTGCTAAGGAATCGGACGGGCACACTGCGGGCCGGAGAAATACGGTCAAAGTCAGTGACGTGAAAGCTACGACGATGTACTCTGAGCACAGGTGAGGCGTAGTCTGAGAAGATATAAGAAACTAAAATACGGGGACTCTAATTCACAGTGCTTTCGTTAGGGTTAAGATGCAAGAGGGAGAAAACCCCAGACAACATTGGCTTAATAAAATAAATTTATTTTTCTTTGTCACATAAATGAAGTGTAAAGGTAAGTAGTCCAGGACTGACTGGTGTATAGATTCTAAGACCATCAGGGATCCAGATTCCTTTTAGTCCCTTGTTCTGCTACACCCGACCACTCACCTCAGAATACAAGATGGCTGCTCCAGCTCCAGGGATCACATCTTCACCCTAACCAGGATGGAAGGGAAAGAAAAGGGCATGTTTGCTCTCCAGAAAATACTTCTCAGGAGCTGCGCATTCATTTCTGCCTACATCCTATTGGCCAGAACCTTGTCATAGAGCCACACCTAGCTGCAGAGGAGGCTGGAAAACATTGCATTAATTCTAGACAGCCATGTACCCCATTAAAAATTGGGGATCCAATTACTATATAAAAGGGGGGAAAGGGAAGCAGTCTCTGGTCCATCCAGCAGTTCGTGACCGTAATTTGTCAGTTAAACACCATTATCTCTTTAAGTAGAGTTCCTATCAAGCAATGAGGAAAACATTACGACCACAATAAATATCCTGCCTGGAATGTTCTTCTCCCCTGGAGACATGAGACTCATTCCCTCAATTCATTCGGACATCTGCTCAAATGCCACACCTCTGAAAGGCCTCTGATCACCTGTCCCTCTCAGTCCCCTACTCTGGCTTTGTTTTTTTCCTCACGGCACTTATCACTGTCTGACATCAAGTACTCTGCTTATTTATGTGTTTATTGTGTGTCCCCCGCTAGACTGAGAGCTCAGTGAAGGGAGCTCACTGCTGTGAATGGCACCTTCATGGTTCCCGCCGAAGTAGAAGTTCAGTAAGCTTTGTTGATTGGATAAAGAAACGGGCAGAGCACATAAACAATTCATAAAGGACGCTCGGCTTATCTAAGATTTATGTAAATAACAAAAGAGGAAACACAACTGGTAAGTAAACCCAGGGAAAACAGGGAGCATCTCTGCAAATTTGCACCTTTGCTAAAGGACATGCAAATTAAAACAAAGATGGGCCACCCAGGGGGCTCAGTCTCTGAGGCACCCAACTTCAGCTCAGGTCATGATCTCATGGTTCACGAGTTCGAGCCCCACGTCGCGTTCTGTGCTGACAGCTCGGAGCCTGGAGTTGGCTTCGGATTCTGTCTCCCTCTCTCTTTCTGCTCCTCTCCTGCTTGCCCTCAGTCTCTCTCTCAAAAATAAATAAACGTTAAAAATAAATAGATAAAATAAAGCAGCAAAGCCATGCAAATTCCAACAACAATGAGGTGCCTTTTTCAATTATTAGCAAAAGGAAAATGCTACCCAATACTATCAAATGCTGATAAAAGTGTAAGAAGCCAGCCTTACAATAAACAGCAGCCTTACAAATGAGTGCTGTCTTTCGGGAAGTGATTTGCCCAGGCCTCGGGCTACCAGTCCCTGGAGGGGGTGCCCTCTGCATTGGCAGCTCCAGGGGCCAGAAGTGCCAGCGAATCCTGCATGATTGCTGCCCTTGGAGCTGGCTGATGTCATCCCCGATGTCACCGACATACATCAAATGCCACAAAAATACGTGTGTAAGTGTGTAAAAACAGAAGGCTAGGGGCACCTGAGTGGCTCAGTCGGTTAAGTGCCCAGCTCTTGGTTTTGGCTTTCGGCTCAGGGCATGATCTCAGAGTTTTGTGAGTTCGAGCCCCATGTCAGCCTCCGCTGCTGGCCAGGAGCCTGCCTGGGATCCTTGATCCCCTGCCCCTCCCCCACTAGTGTTGCCGCTGTCTCTCTCAAAATAAATAAACTTAAAAAAAAAAAGCAGAGGGCTAAAAATAATAACCAAATATCCAACTGTATGGAAATATCTTAGTAAGTTGGAGTATATGTTCTTTTTTTTCAAATGTTTTATTTATTTTTGAGAGAGAGCGAACTAGGGAGGTGCAGAGAGGGAAGGAACAGAGGATGGAAAGCAGGTTCCTCACCGACAGCACAGAGCCCGACCTGGGGCTCGAACTCACAAACCATGAGATCATGACCCCAGCTGACTTCTGACGCTTAACCCGCTGAGCAACCCAGGCGCCCCTGGAATATATGTTCTTAATGAAAGAACCGACATCCCCTAACCTAACACTGGAGAGCTAACACATGATAATGAAATAATACTAGGTAAAAAAGATGAATACATAAAATAGTATGTATGTAAACCCTTTGTAAATTCTCTGGGTAATGGGGTCATAGATTTTTTTTTTTTTTTTTTTTACTTTCTTCTCATTTAACTGTTTAAAAAGTAAACACATTTTTTCAGAATGTATATCTCTCATCTTCCAAATTGTCGTTAAAACTACATGCTCAGGGGCACCCGGGCGGCTCAGTCGGTTGAGCGTCCGACTTCGGCTCAGGTCATGATCTCACACTCCATGAGTTCCAGTCCCGCGTCGGGCTCTGTGCTGACAGCTCGGAGCCTGGAGCCCGCTTCAGAGTCTGTGTCTCCCCCTCTCTCTGCCCCTCCCCTGTTCATGCTCTGTCTCTCTCTGTCTCAAAAATAAATAAAAACATTAAAAAAAAAATTAAAAAAAAAACTACATGCTCAGAAAGGGGTAAGTGGGATGAATGCCATACATAGAGGATGATTCCAAATTTGCTTTTCAAAAGATGTGTTTTGAGGAAAAGGCTAGAAACATCTCCGCCTAACCGTGAACAAATGTTACCTAGAGGCGGTGGCCTTCAGGAAGCTTTAAAAAAAAATTTTTTTTTAATGTTTATTTATTTTTGAGAGCATGAGCGGAGGGCAGTGCAGAGCGAGAGGGAGACAGAGGATCTGAAGCGGGCCCCGAACTGACAGCGGAGAGCCCGATGCGTAGCTTGAACTCACACACTGTGAGATCACGACCTGAGTCAAAGTTGGACGTTCAACCGACTGAGCCACCCAGGCGCCCCGGGGACGCTTTTAATGTTTCTGTCGATATGAAATATGATAAATGTTATTAGTAATTGCTGGACCTTCGTGAAATGCCGAGCACTCCCCTGGATGCTTTACACACACTGTGACAGGTACTGTCCCAGCCGTCCTCTGACCTGGGGGCTACCACTGTGAAGCCATTTGCCAGGTGAGGAAACAAAGTGTGAGAGAGGCAAAGCAACTTGCCCAATCCAGCTGTGGCTTGCCAAGCAACCGCCTCATCCAACAGACATGAGGCGGCTGCCTTCATCAGAAAGGAGCCACTGGGATTTCCCCAGGGATGGCCAGAGGATGAGGACCTTGGTGGGGGGGGGGGGGGGGGGGCGGGGTGGATACATGCGTTCTGGGGGGGGGTGGGGGGAGTAGGGGTGCGCCACCATATGAGTGTGTCCACCCCTAGAGTGACCCAGAGCCTTCGCCAGTTCCAGAAGCCTGGACGATTAGAGGAAGTACAAGAAGGAAAGCTTAGCAGGCAGCAGTCTGGCTGTTTGGGAAGAGAGTGACGAGTAAGAAATTGAGAGAGGGCCACATTCAGAGCAGCAGAGTGGGGGGAGAATTGCAGAGCAGAGCCACGAGAACGTTAAGAAGCGTCAGCCCGCCCTGTGAACTGGGTGCCCCCACAACAAACCTGTTACGGACCACCAACTCCGGACTGTGTCTCCGAAAGTGGCACAGCACTGAGAGTGAATCATGCCGGGACCTGAAATTCACGATAATTCTGCGTATCTCCGTTGCTTTACAAAATTTGTAACGACCATGGGATTGGTGTGACGATGAGGGGGGAAAAAACACACGTACATTTTTGGTGTGTGTGTGTGTTTGAGAACAATTCTTCCTTAATATTGGGAACGGGTTAGGGATATCGCTTCTCGGCCTTTTGGCTAAGATCAAGTGGAGAATGGGTTAGGGAGCAGCCACCCATTTCTTTGCCTAAGAACCAGGTGAGGCTGCTCGAGTTGTGGCTTTCTAGGATTTGCCAGAGGAGAGAGTCCCCGTGACCCCAAGGGCTTCGTGGGGTGCAGGAGACAGCCGGGCTCAGGCCGCCCGGGGGTGCCTGCCTTGGAGAAGAGGGGCACTTAAACTATTTCAACTCAATTTAGCACATTACTATCGATTCGCCTAGAACTATGCCCGATCACGGGATAGACTCCGAGGTAAGAAGGGCACTCCCATTTTGCCCAGTTTATTATCACCTGTCTCCCACAGCAGACTGAGGATTTCACGAGCACAGGGTCCCCGCTAACTTTGCTCGTGGCTCGTTCCCCTGCGGCCGCGATCACGGGGGTAAACAGAGCACCCCGAGAGTTGATCTGATCCACTAATGGTGAGGCATTGTTCTAAGTGCTTTCCACGTATTTTGTTTATGGGTAGCATTATGGTAGCCTTATGTTTTCCCCATTTTATAGATGAGCAAGCTGAGGCTCAGAAAGGTTAGGTAATTTGTTCATGTTCCACAGCTGGCCAATGGTGAAGGCCAGGCTTGGGCTCCTGTAGTCTGACGCCTGTGCTCACGCTCTTAATGGCTTCCAGGGTGCTGCCCGAGAGGTGACCCTGAGATCACTGGCCTCCAAATCCCCAGGGATAAAAAAGCAGATTCCCAGGTCTTGGGCTGGAGGGTCAGAATCCCTGGGAGGGAAGCCCGGAAATCCTCATTTTTTTTTTAAAGCACTAACCTAGGTGTTTCAGATGTGCACTAATGTTTGTAAAGGACAGCAAGCAGATGTGCCACACTCACTCCTTGTGGGTTTACAATTATCTCTAGCACCCACCCTCCTACACTCCACCCTCACTTCCTGCCAACCCCTGAGCCGAATTGGAATAGAGAGGAAAGGAGGGAGGAAGGAAGGAAGGAAGGAAGGCAGAATGGAAGGGAAGAAAAGCAGGAAGGAAGGACGGAAGGAAGGAAGGCAGGCAAGAAGGCAGGAAAGAAGGGGGGAGGGAGGGAGGAAGGAAAGAAGGAAAGGAGGAAGGGAGGAAGGAAGTTAGTTCAGGGCAGGTCAGCCCAAGCCCGCTGCTCTCCTGCCCTTGGACTTGCTGAAGCACACTCCTCCCGCTGCCAGAACAGCTGCCGATGGAGGGGAGGTACCTCAGCAGGAGCCTCCTCTGTGGCTGCCGATGTCTGCCCTGTTGAAGTGGCTGAACAGCCAGCTGCCGGGAACAAGGGTGGAATTTAGCTGTTGCCGGGGCTCAACACCTGAATGTTTCTCCCGCCCCAGATCAGGACGGCACTGCACTGGGCCCCCACCTAGGGGGCAGGGTCCACATCCTGGAAAGATTCAGCCAACAGGACGCGTGGCAGGAAGGAGGAGCGGAGACGAGGGTCCTGGCAACACATGGGTTGCGTGACCCTAGGATAACAAAGAAGGTTCCAAGCTGCAGGAAGTAGAGTGGGGATGGGGTTGCGGGGTCCAGGCGCGGGTATCCAGCACTGGTTTTCACGAGCAACTCACGTAGCCACTCTGAGTCTGTTTCCTCCTGCATAGAAGGAAAATAACAACTGTGATCTGATGGCTATTAATATTGTAATCTGTGATTTGGTGAACACTTTTAGTGTGCCAGGCCTTGACATTGCCTTAAGGCAGTCAGTTTTCATAACAAATATCTATGAAGCCATTCTGATCCCCATTTGACAGAAGGGAGTGAGTCTTAGGTTAAGAAACTTGCCTGGTAGTTCCCAGCACATGACCCGTGGAGCCCAGATTTGATTCCTGGTCTGTCTGATGCCAAGGCCTATCCTCTTAATAACCACTGATAGCTTCTCCAACCTTCCTCCCACTTCTAGGGTCCGTGATCATAGTTTCAAAGAAAACAGGCGCCACTCTGTCTTCCCAGCCCACAGCTTGAGCCTCCCCAGCAAAAATGCCAGTTAGTTCATCCGCGTCCAGCAAAGATGTGCGTAGCTGTCCACTGAGAGCCCCGTCAGCACACAAGGGCCCCGCAGACATCTAACAAATAGAATGGATCTCAGCCCAGCCAAGTGGCGTGTCCAAAACACAGGTCTCACAGCTGTCATCTGCTTCCTCAAAGGTCTGAACCAAGGAGATCATCTGTAGGGTGGATATGGAGGGGCTTTCAAGGACTACAGGGCATCGAAGAAAACCCAGACACCCAGGCTGGTCTTCCTCTCTAACCTTAGCTTTCACTGTTTGCCTCCCACTCACTCCTACTGTTGCCTGTTCCCCAAAGGGGCCATGCTTATTTCCACCACAGGGCCTTTGCACTTACCGTGACCTCTGCCAAAAATACTGTTCTTCCTGCCTAGAAGAAGCCACTCTCCCCAGATCTTCCCAGGCTTCCTCCTCCTTGTCTTCCAGGTCTCAGATCGTGTCCTCTCTCTCGGGAGGTCTTTCCTGACCACTTCATCTAAATCAGCACCCCCAATCCATTCCTCTCCATTACATCTTCTGGCTTTACTCCCTTCATGGTGCTTAACACTATCTGAAAGGATCTTGTTCATTCCTTGCTCATGTGTTCAGAAAGTGCCTGGCAGATGGTTGACTCAACGAGTATGTGCCGAATGAATGGACCACCGAATAAATGAATGAATGGAAAACCTTCCTTACTTTTTTTGTACTAAGGATCCAGAAACCTATATCTAAAAACACTCCTCTCCTTTCGGTTAACAAGGGCAGAGATGGCAAGAAATAACACTGTGGTTGGTAACAACAGCCATGGGACAGTTATATCTACACACATTGCCGGGCATGGTTCCAAAGCTAAAAAGGCACTAATTGCTTTTATATAAGGAGGTAAAAACACAGTCTCTCCGTGTCCTTTAGTCCCAACGACGCTCTGCATTATCGTATCTGTTACTGTGTTAATTGTTCCTGTCTCACACAGCCAGTCCGGGCTTTATTCTGCATACGTCTGGGTTGGTGACAGGTTCCTGCACAGAGGAGAGAGGTGCCGGGGAAGCGTGTGTGTTTGTGTGTGTGTGTGTCTGTGCAAGTGTGTCCGTGTGTGCACAAGGGTGTGTGAGAGCAGTGACACTCTGGGAAGGGTTAACTCACAGTCAGGCTATCTGTGCTCGGGGCCCCAAGACTGGCCCGGGAACGGGAACGGGAGGGGTGGGCTCGGAAGGTGGAGCTGGCTTGGCTCACAAGAGCTGCCTTTTCCAAGACAGGAGTGCAGATGCTCGCCCAGCTGGACCGAGCGTGGTGAGCACACGTCGCCTTCAGGAATGGCTGGAAAAGCCCGCACCTGGAGACCCCTCCCTCCCTGTCCCTCCACGGCAGGTCGCATTTGGTCTCTCCGGTCATCAGAGGAATGAGCAATTCCCCGGCTCGCGGCACTTGGAGAACAGCAGGCAAGGATGGATGTGGTCGACAGCCTTCTCCTGAATGGGAGCAACATCACCCCTCCCTGTGAGCTGGGAATCGAAAATGAGACGCTCTTCTGCTTGGATCAGCCCCATTCTTCCAAAGGTAGGTGTCGGACCCTGTTATTTTCATTCGGAAAACGATTGAGCTCAGGGAGAAATCAGCAAAGGCGAGGCTGAGAGAGAAAATGTAACAAAGTCCTCGGGAGACAAGGCTGGGGAAAGTCGTGCGTTCACAAGTTTGGATAACGCATCAAGAAGCAGAACTGAGTCAAATACCCTTACGGTTCCCCAGGGGAGAGTTGCGTTGGAGGTATAGGACTCGGGGGTGGGGGTGTGGGGGGCAAATCCAAGGAAGGAGGAGCTGAAGTGTAATAAGAAAGAGGCACAAGGGGCGAAGCTGGAACTTACCAGCATCACAGAAAAGGTGCTCTGGCAGTCCAGCTGTCACCTTTGCTTGGGCGGGGGGGGGGGGGGGGGAATCCGGCGTGAAAAAGTGATGAAAGTAAAATAACGCTTAGCAGCTAGGAAAGGAAGCAATCACCATGCACTGGGGAAGCTTTGTTCCGAAGAAAAAGTGGTTCCCGGAGAGATTCTTTAACAAAACCAACATTTTAGAAGCCACTGAATCCCTGTGGGCTCCTCACTTGGTTTCTGCAAAACGTTGTCAAGTACAGGAATAGTCGGGTTCAAGGAGGTGCACCCTTGCAAGAAAAAAAAAATCTGCAAGAAATCACCGTTGGTGTCGTGGGCTATGGATTTAACATTCTGCTCCCATAACCTCCGCCCGCCCCTCTGTCTCGTCCCTGTTGCTCCGTGCAGAGTGGCAGCTGGCTGTGCAGATCCTCCTGTATTCCTTGATATTCCTGCTCAGCGTGCTGGGAAACACCCTGGTCATCACGGTGCTGATTCGGAACAAGAGGATGAGAACTGTCACCAACATCTTTCTGCTCTCCCTGGCCGTCAGCGACCTCATGCTCTGCCTCTTCTGCATGCCGTTCAACCTCATCCCCAACCTGCTCAAGGATTTCATCTTCGGGAGTGCTGTTTGCAAGACTACCACCTACTTCATGGGTGAGTTGCTGCCGGTGACTATTTCTGGAGCTCGCCCCAGACCCCACTGGGCCCCAGACCTTCCCAACCGTCGCCCCCACCGCCCCCACCGCTCCCCGACAGCCTCAGCAGAGGAGTCCTGCTGAGTGCAAAAAAAACCCCAAAACACCTGGCTGTGTGGGGCTGAGCGCAGAGGTGCAGGCACTGGCTTTCAGGCAGATCCGTCCTCGTGCGTGCCCAGGACTCAGTCCCCAGTCGTACGTTTCAGGGGTCAGTTTCTCAGGGTGGGATAAGTTGTTAAGAAACCACAGAAGAGGTGGGGTTTGCTTGCTTCGGCTAGAGAGAAAGAGGCACTCGTGAGGCTCAGTCCCTTCCTGGAAGCCGTTGGTCGTATTCCAGAGCGCTGCCCCAACCCGAGGCACAGTTTTCGGGGTGGTGGTTGGAGGGCGGGGGGTGGAGGGTTCTTTCTACTGTTGCTCCTGCCTTCCCAGGGAACAGGGGCTACTGTGAACACCAGTTTCTTTCCGGCTCTAGATTCCTGTGTCGGGACTTACTTCCCAGCCTGGTCCCCCAGGGGCTGGGACCATCTCAGGCAGAGAGGGAGAGAGGCCTCTGGCACTAAATGAGGAGTTGATTTTGCTCCCAGAGCCTGTGGGTCGTTAAGCTCACCCTGACTGGCTGGGATAGGCAGCTCTCTGCCTTTGCCAATCAAAATGATGCCGATGACAAAGAAAAATCACAAGGGCTGATGTTTTTGAGCACTTTCTATGCACCAGATGTTGTACTAAGTGCTTTTTTACTCCCACGATCCTATCTCCCGACCACCCTGTGAAATCTAAGATGCTTATTCTTCCCCGCCTCACCGAGGGAACAGAAGCACAGAGAGGTTAATAATGTGCCCAGGGACACACAGGTGGTAAAGCACAGAGCAGAGATTTGAACCTAGATCGGTAGCCGCCACCGTGGTGCGTGAGTACTCTGACTCAGTTTGCCAGCTGCCGTGGCTCTCTTGAGGCCGAACAAAGATGTCTCTCCGTCCCCTGTCTCCCTGTCTGCCAGACTGTCGTGTTCCTACCCAGTCTGAGGACTAGTTGAGGGGAGGAGGAGGCCGAGAAGTGAGGGAGGGTCGTTTTTTGTTCTGACCTAAGCCTTGCAAAATGTGCGGAGCTGAGCTGAGCAGAACTGGGCCAGGGCAGTAATGACCAGAAAGCTTTCAAAGCCTTTATTTCTCCCAATTGACGAAGCGGGATCTAACCCTGACCGAACGATGATGAATTACTGATCTGTGTGTCACGGACAAACAACCAAGAAAGTGTCAGTCCTTGTCCAAGAACTCTGAAAAGAAAAACGGACTTTCCAGTGAAAGGGATCATTATGAAACAATGAAGCGGTAATAATTACTAGCATCTCGTGGCTTTCCAGGCTTTCAGCTTTCCAGGCCCATCCATATGTATCTTAACGATAATATGATTTAAGACTCTTAACCAGGGTCTGTGAAAGGAGATTTAAAACAAGCGCTCGTGTGATTGCGCAGTATAGTGAATGTGCTAAATGCCACAGACGTGCCTGCTTGAAAATGGTTATGTGAATTTCACCCCCCCCAAAATGTTTTTAAAAATAGCTAAAATGGAAAGCACGATAATTCGGAAAGTGTTTGCAACATCGTAATGGTTGTGTTGGATTTCTAGATCTGGTGATTTCTATTCTTCCCTTGATTTTGTGTTCTCCTCAATACTATTCCTAACAGTTAACATTCATTAATCGCCTAAAATGCAGTCAAAAAAAAAAAAAAAAAAAGGGAGAAGAAAGAGAAAGAAAAGAAAAAGAGAAAGAGTGCTTGCCTGGTAGGAGGTTTATAATAACGGTGGGCTCATTATCCAGACCCTGACTCCGGGGACTTTGGAACTACACTCTATAGCCTAAATGTCATCAATTCCTTGGGGTGATGTCCAGGAAAACACAGTAGTCCCATCTCAGAACATGAGTTTTCATTTAATGGCTTTTGGGTTGCAGATTCCTTCAAGTCTCTAAGGAACCCTGGAGGTAGTCCCCCCCCCAAAAAGGATATTTTTATTTATAGTTGCAGAGAATTTATTTATATCCCTAAAAGGCCCAGGCTAAGAGTCTGTTCTCCCAAACTTAGATTAATTCTAAGGTTTAAGAAATCATGGTAACGATAATCAGAAAAATTGACAGAATCCATGGATGAATCATGAAAGGGAATTTTAAGGGGAGAGGACATGATAATAAGTATACACACACAAAATACAAAAATTAAAGACAATTAAGGGTTTTTTTGACTCTGCCTAAGAACATTTTAAAGAAGGTGTTTTGGTGTCTTTCTCACTGATGACGCATGCTCCTTCTGCAAAATACAGGAAAGCAAAACAGAACGGGAAGGGAAGCTCTCGTCCTCCCACACGCAGCAACCCTTAGTTACGGTGTGGAATCTCCCCCTTGGTGTTTTTCCACTAGGTGTTTTTTCCACAAACTACTTCTTAAAGTTTATAACATTGCATTCTTAAAAACCGTCTGTGCTAGAAATTTTCAGAAAGTTGTAATGCCTCCAGCTCAGACCCCAGTGACCTTTCAGGGTCACAGTCCTTACAAATCTGGGTTATTAGGTCAACCTAACCTCAGGTTATGCTCAAAATTAGAGCTTTTCTGTGGCTGAGTCCAACACCTCTTCTGTGGGATAGGAACATAGTCCTTCCCCGTGGTTATTAATTAGCCTAAGCAGGAGGGAGGTTGTAATCAAAGTTCAATGAACTTACCTAAAATTCGGAAAGAAGATGTATTTGTAAGTAGATTTCTTTAACTGCCTTAAATCCTTTTTGAAACAAAACTGAGAATAAGTGATTTTTAAAAATATATACATACATTTGAGTCTGCACATACTCAGTGCTGTCCCTTGATATGAAACCCGTGCGGAGCAGATAACGTGCAAATAAACTCTGGATTTCAGCGCCATCGTAACTGACTTCTTTGTTCCTTTCCCAGGCACTTCGGTGAGCGTATCCACCTTTAATCTGGTGGCCATATCTCTGGAAAGATACGGTGCAATCTGCAAACCCTTACAGTCCCGGGTCTGGCAGACAAAATCGCATGCTTTGAAGGTGATCGCCACTACCTGGTGCCTCTCCTTTACCATCATGACTCCGTACCCAATTTATAGCAACCTGGTGCCTTTTACCAAAAATAACAACCAGACCGCAAACATGTGCCGCTTCCTACTGCCGAATGATATGATGCAGCAGTCCTGGTAAGGCGGTGTGGTGTTTGTGTGACACAACTCGTTAGAGCTCGCGGTTTTAATAAAAACCGGAATGTGTCGTCCAGGGTGGCTGGGGGATCAGTTTCCTGGAGACCCGGAGAAGGATTATTCTAACTTCCTTTTAGGATGCTAGTGATACCAAACACCTAGCGTTCTGTTTTAAATGCCATGCATATATTAATTTAATTCATCCTCTCAAAACCCTATAGGGTAGGTACTATTCTTTTTTTTTTTTTTAATTTTTTTTTTTAACGTTTATTTAT
Organism: Panthera uncia; assembly: GCF_023721935.1. Taxonomy (NCBI): domain Eukaryota; kingdom Metazoa; phylum Chordata; class Mammalia; order Carnivora; family Felidae; genus Panthera; species Panthera uncia. Next base: position 20,728,980 of record NC_064811.1, on the reverse strand, counting down.
TTTTGAGACAGAGAGAGACAGAGCATGAACAGGGGAGGGGCAGAGAGAGAGGGAGACACAGAATCGGAAACAGGCTCCAGGCTCTGAGCTGTCAGCACAGAGCCCGATGCGGGGCTCGAACTCACGGACCGTGAGATCATGACCTGAGCCGAAGTCGGACGCTTAACCGACCGAGCCACCCGGGTGCCCCAAGGGTAGGTACTATTCTTGTCCCTATGGGCATGGAGACATGGAGAGGTGAAGTGAGTCATTCAAGGTCACAAAACTAGAAGATACAGAGCCTCTCTGCTTACCCGCTCTGCACAATGCCTCTGGATGGTCTGGGGGGGGGTGGGGGGGCGGAGTTGGCTAGAGGATTGGGAGGGCTATGATTTTCTTTTCTTTTCTAAGTTTTTAATTTTAAACTTTTTAAATGTTTATTTATTTATTTTTGAGAGAGAGAATGCGCATGCGCCAGGGCAAGCCAGGAGGAACAGAGAGAGAGGGAGACACAGAATCCGAAGCAGGCACCAGGCCCTCAGCGCAGAGCCCGATGCTGCGTGGCTCAAACTCATGAACTGTGAGAACATGACCTGAGCCGAAGTCAGACGCTTAACCGAGTGAGCCACCCATGATTTTTAAAACCTGAAGTTAAGGGTGCCTGGGTGGCTCAGTCGGTTAAGCGGGCGACTTCGGCTCAGGTCATGATCTCACAATCCGTGAGTTCGAGCCCCGCTTCGGGCTCTGTGCTGACAGCTCAGAGCCCGGAGCCTGCTTCGGATTCTGTGTCTCCCTCTCTCTCTGCCCCTCCCGTTCATGCTCTGTCTCTCTCTGTCTCAAAAATAAATAAACGTTAAAAAAAAATTATTAAAAAAATAAATAAATGAAACCTGAAGTTAAAGCAGAGAATGACTCCCAAATCCCATGTGGTTTTTTTTAGAGCTGCTGTTATGGTGCTTGAACAGAACACCTCACTAGAAATAAACAGGCGAGGGGCACCTGGGTGGCTCGGTTGAGTGTCCAACTTTGGCTCCAGTCATGATCTCGTTGTTCCCGAGTTTGAGTCCTGTGTGGAGCTCTGTTGTGACAGCTCAGAGCCGGGAGCCTGCTTTAGATTCGGTCTCTCTCTCTCTCTCTTCCCCTCCTCAACTCATGCTCTGTCTCTCTCTCTCTCTCAAAAATAAACATTAAAAAAAAAGAAACAGGCGAGATTCTAATATCTCCTTCTTTGCTTCCTAGCTGACTGACATTGGACAAGTTCAAGTAACCTCTCTGAGGTTCAGGTTCCTTATGTATACAAGGATTTAATAATATAAAATTTTTTTTTTATCTACCTCATTGGGTGACTGTAAGATTCGAATGAGAGTATATGTGTAAAATGTCATAAAATATCTTAAAAGTCTCACAAATGCAGGGTATTACATTTACTAATACCAAGCATGTTTTAGAATCAGGGAACCCGATATCCAAAACTGGCTCAAAACTGAGATAACCTGTGCTTTCTCTGCCTTCCTTTTTTCATTTCACCCAAGTAACACATGCGCGCACACACACACACACACACACAAAGAATTACGTTGCAATGAGAGAAACATTTCCAAGACTTGAAAAGGAGTCTTATCAAAACACGTCCAATTGAAATGAGAAATGGCCCAGCCACCGTGAGCATCTAATTTTATGGCCTAATCGTGTAACCTTACACATGCCAGAGTGCAAAAAAATGATTTAGGGGCCAGACTCATAAAGGAGGCTATGGTGCTTCAGGAATCAAACATGTTTACAGAGAGCATAGCTCTGCCCCACCAGGCACTAGAATAAGTGTGTTCCCAGGCCAGGCATCAGAAACCTCCCAAATACTGTATTTTGCAAAACCTAAGAGGTTTTTCCATCATTCCTACCTATGCATTTAATGATTCTGCTGTTACGGGGAGCTTGCATGACTTCAGCTCAGGTCATGATCTCATGGTTCGTGAGTTCAAGACCCTCGCTGGGCTCTGTGCTAACAGCACGGAGCACCGAGCCTGCTTTGTATTCTGTATCTCTCTCTCTCTCTCTCTCTGCCTCTCCCCCACTCACATTCTGTCTGTCTCTCTCAAAAATAAATAAACATGTTTTTAATTTAATAAAAAAATTTTAAAGAATTGATTCTGTTGTGATAAAGTCAACGAATAGTCTATTGTGATGCTTAAGAGCACAGGTTCTAGAATCACATTACTTGGGTTCAAATTCCACCTTTGCCACTAGCTGCGTGACTTTGGACAAATTATTTAATCTCTATACACCTCAGTTTCCTCACCTAAGGTATTATGAAAACAGTACCTACCTCATACATTCTTATGGGAGTTAAATCTAATTATATATACATATATATGTATATATGTACACATATGTGTGCATATATACATATATACATGTACATATGTGTACATATATACATGTATACATGTATATATGTATACACATATATACACATATGTATATGTATATGTAACTTATGTAATATTATATACATTATATACATATATGCATATACATATATGTGCGTGTATATACGTATATACACATATACGTATATACGTATATACACATATACACATATATGTATATACACATATACACATATGTGTATATACGTATATACACATATACACATATGTGTATATACGTATATACATATATACACATATGTGTATATGTAATGTATGTAATATTATATACATAACACTTAGCTTAGTGTGTAGCATGGTTAAGTCCTCCATAAATGTAAGCTCTTGTCAATGTTTATTGGTATTTTTGGTAATAGCTACATTGAGATCGTTCACATACTCTTTGTCGTTGTTAAGTTCTTCTTGGTTTTGCCTGAAGGCTTGTTTCAGGCACAGAATTACACCAACCCTTTCCAACTTAACTAGTCCTTCGTAAAAGACTTTATCTGAAAAAAAGGAAAGACGTAAACAACTTTGAATGACTGAACCACCAGACATGGAATTTCTAAGGCGATTAAATACTAGTAATTAATGTGTTTGCTCAGATCAGTTAAAATGGAGATGAACCCTATTTATCCCATCTGAGTTTGAAATACTGAAGTTGATGGTTATTGAATTTCTTTTTATTTTATTAGGCACACGTTCCTGTTACTCATCCTCTTTCTTATTCCTGGAATCGTGATGATGGTGGCCTATGGATTAATCTCTCTGGAACTTTACCAAGGAATAAAATTTGATGCTATCCAGAAGAAGTCTGCTAGGGGTAACTATCTTTTAGCTGTACATTTACGCCAAAATATCACAAAAGCGTGTTGCTCGTAGCATAGATACACCGAGGGTGTATGTTGGCGATTTTTGAAAGTATTCTTAGGGGACTCTGTGTCATGAGGCACAGTCAATGAGACCTAGTGTCCTTATTTCCTCATCTGTGAAATGGAGAAACTGACATAATACACACATACCTGATTATCAGCTGAGGGCCCGTGTGTCCCACACTCACTGCACTGTTATATTCAAATGGACCCCTTCAGCAACTGAAGTGGATTGTAATTCCCCCATCCTCTCTTCCCTTTCTTTTTTAGTTATTTATTTATTTATTGAGAGAGAGAGAGAGAGAGAGAGAGAGAGAGAGAACTAGCAGGGAAGGGGCAGAGAGAGAGGGAGAGAGAGAATCCCAGCCAGTCTCCACACTGTCAGTGCAGTACCTGAGGTGGGGCTTGATCTCACAAACTGAGATCATGACTTGAGCTGAAATCAAGAGTCCAACACTTAACTGACGGAGCCACCCAGGCGCCTCTCTCCTCCCTCTTTGTCACATTACAATTGCCACAAGGCCTCGCTTCCTCCCCACTCATTACAATCTGCTATCCACTAAAATGTATGCCGACACCCTTGTTGACATAACTTCTTGCCCTTCTCCCTCTACCCCTTCAGTCAACTCTTTGATCGTGTGTGTAACTTACGTGTCTCTATAGCTTCTTTGGTTTTTGTTGATTTCTGCTCATTATCCAGGTTTCTCAGTAAATGCACTGTGGAGGCTTCCCCAGCAGGCGAGACCCTTTCCCCTTAGAGTCTGGAGAAAGGGAGGAAAAAGTATGCAGATTCGTGCACTCATAATTTTTTTATCCTTACAATTGACATGCATGAAATATTATTTTGTGATTATATACTATGCATATAATAGATGATGTGTTATTGTATTACTTTTAAGTAGCTTTTCTTTCTTAAAAAAAAAAATGTTTATAGATTTTTTGAGAGAGAGAGAGAGACAGAGAGGCAGAACACGAGCAGGGGAGGGGCAGAGAGAGAGGGAGACACAGAATCCCAAGCAGACTCCAGACTCCGAGCTGTCAGCACAGAGCCGGAGGCAGGGCTTGACTTCATGAGCCAGGAGATCATGACCTGAGCGGAAGTCGGACACTTAGCCACCTGAGCCACCCGGGTGCCCCTAAGTAGCTTTTCGTTTGAAGGAAAGGACTACTATGGATGGCTACTTACCCTCACCGTGAGGGCCCAAGGGTGCCTGCCCAGCTCTTCCGTTCAAGTCTGCTTTGAGCCCCTTGATGGAGGGGGCGGGGCTCCCGCGCCCTCTGTCCCGCGTGACCCATCCCCAAAAGTAAGTGATGTCGCTTGCCCCCCCCCCCCCCCAGAAAGGAAACCGAGCAGCAGCAGCAGCGGCAGGTACGAGGACAGCGACGGCTGTTACCTGCAGAAGCCCAGGCCCCGCACCCGGCTGGAGCTGCAGCAGCTGTCCAGCAGCGGGGGCGGCAGCAGAGTCAACCGCGTCAGGAGCAGCAGCTCGGCGGCCAACCTAATGGCCAAGAAGCGGGTGATTCGCATGCTCATGGTCATCGTGGTCCTCTTCTTCTTGTGCTGGATGCCCATCTTCAGCGCCAACGCCTGGCGGGCCTATGACACGGCCTCAGCCGAGCGCCGCCTCTCCGGGACCCCCATTTCCTTCATCCTCCTGCTGTCCTACACCTCGTCCTGCGTCAACCCCATCATCTACTGCTTCATGAACAAACGGTTCCGCCTCGGCTTCATGGCCACCTTCCCCTGCTGCCCCAACCCTGGTCCCCCAGGGGTGAGAGGGGAGGTGGGAGAGGAGGAGGAAGGCAGGACCACGGGGGCCTCCCTGTCCAGGTATTCCTACAGCCACATGAGCGCCTCTGCCCCGCCCCCGTGAGCTGTCCCCAGCGCCAGTGCCTCCGCAGGAAGGGGTGGAGGGGGGAGATGACAAGGAGGGTTCCATTTCCAGTGGGAATTGTTCACTGTCTGCTTTTCATCCTTCATCCGGGGTCCAGGGGAAGTCGACGGAGGCTGGGGCCCACATTCGGTTTCTGGGCAACTGGAGGCAGGAAATGTTCAGTGAACATTCAGTGAACATCAGAAAAACCTCAACAGGCCGGTAACAGGAGTCCAGCAAGGCTCGTGTTACAAATGCAACTGCCAAACACACGTTCAAAATGGCGATGCGGACCCTACTTAAGCTCTAGAAGTTTCCAGAACATCCAAGGTGAGCGAGCTCTCACTCCCCATAGGGACACACTTCTATGCTCTGCCTCATCTGCCCACGCAGGACTGTGGAGGCTGCTGTTCTCCCCCCGGAGAGTCTACGGCTCACATACTGTACCCAACCGTCTCACCACCATCACAAAAGGTAACATGAAACAGAGACTCTTCTGGCCAACAGCCTGGCTCTTTCTTTTTGAGGTTGGTGAAGGACATTCAGAGACACAACCTTACGCTATCACTGTCATCAAAACAGCAAACGGATTGTTGTCTAAAAGGTGGAATTTGGAATTTATGTCTCTAAAAAAGAAAAGGGGTGTGTGGCAAATAGCTGGATGGAGTGCTATCCTCCCATAGTGAATATTTAAGAGCCAGAAGGTACATAGACATTTTTTTTGCTACTTTAATGGCCTGTATTATATTGAACCCCGTGGCTTCTTTGCCTCAGCTTGATTTCCCATATTCATCTGGCATTTCCTCCCTTCCAGAAAGACTCCAGGTACAAAGGTGAGTTGTGACCGATGTGTTCCTGTCCAAGGGAGGAAACAGAAACATGTATAGTCAGTCCCAGAATAAACACTGGCATGCTTGGACTCCATTCTCAAATAGCTTTGCGTGTCAAAGCTGTCTGTGCCATCAAATACAATCTGTGCATTTGTTAATAATTGTATTAATTTTATGTATAAGTATAAAGCAAACATATAAGTATGCTCTTCACATAGAAGTATATTCTTTGGTGTTTAAAATAAGAAAAAACGAGTAGGAATGGATGTTGGAATTCAGTCATTATTATCATTCTGCATTCCTGCACAACAGCTGGTTTCATGTGAACTTTTCTGTGCAAAATTAGGATTGAAACCTCTCTCCTCTAATTTAGAAATCTCAATTAAAATGAGACATGAGCTATAAATTTAGATAGCGGTAAGTGCATTTCTAGAATAGAACCTATCAATCTAGTCCGCAAGCACTTCTTTTTCATTCTTTCTTTCTTTTTCAGGGTAACATTGTCTTGACTGTTTAAATATATTGACACAGACATTTTTGACAGAAACAACTGTACATATCAGTGTAGGAATGAAAAAGAAAGAAGAAAGGAAGAAGGGAAGGAAAGAAAGAAGGAAGGAAAGAAGGAAGAAAGGAAAGAAGGGAAAGAAGGAAGGAAGGAAGAAGGGAAAGAAGAAAGGAAAGAAAGAGAAAAAGGAAAGGAGGGAGGAAGGAAGAAGGAAAGGAAGGAAAGAAGGAAGAAGGGAAAGAAGGAAGGAAGGAAGAAAGAAGGGAAAGAAGAAAAAGAAAGAAGGAAGGAAAGAAAGAGAAAAAGGAAGGGAGGGAGGAAGGAAGGAAAGAAAGAAGGAAGGAAAGAAGGAAGGAAGGAAGG
>NC_064811.1:20709315-20722118 GCF_023721935.1 Panthera uncia | reverse complement strand
GAAGGAAGGAAGGAAAGAAAGAAGGAAGGAAAGAAGGAAGGAAGGAAAGAAGGAAGGAAGGAAGGAAGGAAGGAAGGTTGAGGACATGACTATTTATGATGGGGGACTTTTCAAGCCAGATGTTAGTTTTTCTATTTCTGAGACTGCAACGTAATGTTAATATTTATAACCAGTCATCTCAAATATTTCAAGGTAAAAATTCAACCGATTAAAGCACGTCCTGCTACATGATAAAAGAAGTAAGAGATGAAATTGTCTCCATCATTTAAGTAAATTCTACAAAATCTACAGTTTTGCTGCCAGAGGAATAAGCCTTCCCCTCTATGTGAGCATGTAAATAAAGATAAATCAGCCTCTCTCCCTTTTGAAGGAACTTCTGGAAGTTCCAAAAGTGTATTAACCTTAAAATAGGGCTGCCAGATTTAGCAAATAAAAATACAGGATGTCCAGTTAAATTCTAATTTCAAATAAACAACGAATAATTTTTTTTTAGCATGAGTATGTCCCATGCACTAACATACATCCTGTATTTTATCTGGCAACCCTGCTTTAAAATAATTTAAAAGGTACATAAAAATATAAATAAGCTTTCCCAGATATAGGACAGTAATATGCCTCTGTTCACTAAATTTATTGGAAGGTCTTTAACTTAATGGAAGCTTTTTTTTTTTTTTTAAGAGGAAAAATGCTATTAACTTTCAGAATCTCTGTCTGACCTTTGGGAACGGTACTATCAACAGGCTGATCTTACTTAAAAATAAACATGTTTAGGAGCTCCTGGGTGGCTCAGTTGGTTAAGCATCCAACTTTGGCTCAGGTCATGATCTCACGGTTCGTGAGTTCAAGCCCCAAGTCAGGCTTTGTGCCAAAGGCTCGGAGCCTGGAGCCTGCTTTCGGTTCTGTGTCTCCTTTCCTCTCTGCCCCTCCCCTGCTCACTCTCTCTCTCTCTCTCTCTTCCAAAACTAAATAAACATTAAAAAAATTTTTTTTTAATAAAAAAACATTTTTATTAACATAAAGCTGTTCTAGTACATTGTTGAGTCAACTGCCTTTATTTCATGCTGAATTGGACTACTAATTTGAATTTGAAGTCAAGTGGCCTGTATGGTTGAGAAAATAGGTTCACCAAGTTCCTGGTATTTTCTAGTGTTTTCAGGTAGCTTCCGCTCATCACCAGAATGGTAAATTACAACTTGCGCGCTGGAACGTGTCTTCGATCTTTACTCAGCCCGTGTGTCCCAGTGGCTTCTCGTGCCCTGGTTACTGCGGTAACCTCTCACGCTAAACTAGCAGTGGTGAATGCACAATGCATATATCTACGTGCTGGTCACGCATGCTGGTGTGTGCTTAACACGTATCCCCTCCCTTTAGTTAAAATATAATCACGAGGCACGTGGCAATAGCTATTGAACCTCCGCTGCAATGCCTTCCAGTGTTTTGCCCAGCACTCTGCCCATTGGGAGTGCCCAATAAATGTTACAGCCGACCTCTGCCCTGCTCCCAGGGTTAGCTGAACCCTCTCTCTATCCACAGCAGTGATTCGCAGCAAGGGGGCATATTCCTGGGGGAGCATCAGAATTTCTAGAGGGCTTTTTCCAACTCGATATGGATCCTCTCCCAAGAGTTGGCTGTGTGAGTATTTGCTGCCATCTCTCGCTTCCCTTTGCTCTTTTCCTGGGTGCGTGTGTGCGCACAATTGGAGATGTTTACCAGTGGGAGGTCGTCGTGCCTGTGAACAGTGCCAGACAAGGATTTTTTTTTTCAAAAGGGCCAAGCAAACAGACAAATGCTGTATGATTCTATTCATGTGAAGTATCTGAAGTGGTCAAAAATCACAGAAACGGAGAGCGGAAAGCTGGTGACCCAGGGCTGGGGGAGCGAGGAGGGGGAATTTCGGCATTCAGCAAGCGTAGAGTTTTAGTGTTGCAAGAGGAAAAGTTCTAGAGACTGTTGCACAACAGCGTGAAACTACTTCACAATACTGAATGGTACACTTAAAAATGGCTACGATGTGGGGCAGCCTGGGTGGCTCCATCCGTTAAGCATCTGATTCTTGATTTCTGCCCAGGTCGTGATCCTATGGTTCGTGGGTTCAAGGCCCGCATTGGGCTCTATGCTGACAGCTCAGAGCATGCTTGGGATTCCCTCTCATCCTCTCTCTCCGCCCCTCCCTCACGCACACGCGTGCTCTGGCTCTCACTCTCTCGAAAAATAAGTCAGCTTAAAAAAAATAAATGAAAATGGTTACGATGGTCGATTTAACATCACGCGTTTTTTTGCAAACTGGAAAAGTGGGGGGGGGGGGCAACTACTGGTCTCTCACATCCCTTGATTTTGCTCCTCTCTGTCCTCATTCGCTTTGAGGGGACGAGTAAAGAACCATCACAACAATCCTGATGCCTATGCCCAAGTCCCCGGCTCACTCATTAAGGCTGTTGACATTATGAGCGCCCACCTGACGCCCTTAGCTGTTCGCTCCCTCCACTGCCGTCCTGTACGAAGCCTGTGACAGCATCTCTGCTGCAACCAAGGCGCTCCTTCCTCTGCTTCCTTGATTGGATGTGTCTGGTCTCTCTGGCTTCCTAGCCACCCTCAAGCGGAACATCGGTTCCAGATTTCCTAAACCAGCTCCCACCGCAAGGGCCAGCAGCGTCTTACCCTACTCTTACAAGCCCAGCCCAGGAGGAATTCTAGCTCCTCCTCCTTTCTCGCCCAGGAAGAGAGGTCAGACAAGCAGAGATCACCCAGCACCCGGCATTGCCCAGAGCACATACAGGTGCTCGTAAGTGTTCGGGGGAATGAATGGAGGAGTGAACGAACGAATGCATTTGAAGGGAGTTGTTCGTGGATGCTAGTTCTTTCCCGGCTGTTGGGAGGTGGGGGGAGCACTTTGCACTGAGTGTGCGGTCGTGCTTGGCAGAGGATGTGGCTGACGGGCAGCCACACGTGTATGTGACGTCTGGCCAATCCCGCTTTCAAGCTCGCTGACCGTAACGCCTCCTTTGAGGGTAAAGCGGAGGTACTCTGGACCCCAAGTCCAGAAGCCTGCGTCCCAGTCGTAGCCCTCTTGCTTTCTTGCTGTGCGGCTCCAGGCAAGTCACAACCCCCTCTCTGGGTATCGGCGCAAAATGCGAGGTCGTCGATCCCTCTCTGAGACTGTGTGACTCGGTGGCTTAGAATGTGCGATGTTCTTTCATTATCCCACACCTGCTCTTTGGTTTCATTGGCTTCCCCGTTGACCTTGCAGTCAGAGAAGCTGCCTGACACCCAAGCACATAACCACCTCGGAAGAAGCCCTTCACCTCCGGAACGCCTCTGGGAGAAGGCTGCCAGAGCAAGAGAGAAAAGGTCCCAGAGAGGAATCTGCAAGCCCCGAGCCCCTTCTAGACCACAGCTGCCCAGAGCAAACTGTGGGAAGCTAGTTGCTGGAACGCCAGTCCCCTTCCCACTGACACACAGGCATACGAAGCGACTCCCAAAATAGAGTCGGCCTGCGTGAGAGGGAAGCAACATGTATTCAAGCCTGTTTTCTGCACCGTACAAGTCACCGCTGACAGCAGGTGACAATAAACACTCAAAAACAGGGATGAAAAGGGGCGCCTGGGTGGCTCAGTCAGTTAAGCGTCCGACCTCGGCTCAGGTCATGATCTCACGGTTCATAGTTCGAGCCCCATGTCGGGCTCTGTGCTGACAGCTCAGAACCTGGAGCCTGTTTCAGATTCTGTGTCTCCCTCTCTCTCTGCCCCTCCCCCACTCACATCATCTCTGTCTCTCAAAAACAAATAACTGTGTTGGGATGAGCACTGGGTGTTGTATGGAGACCAATCTGACAATAGATTTCCTATGAAAAAAATAAAAAAATTAAAATTAAAATTAACACAATTAAAAAAAAAAAAAGAATGAATGAATGTTGCCTGCATGTTTAATTCTCAAAGCAAAGTACGTGAGGCATCCTTTGCCACCTCTCAACAGTGAAGAGACCGAGGCTCAGAGCAGGTGGTGATGTGTCCAAGGTCAGGCAGTTAGTAAATGACAGACGGGACTGGGCCGCATCCTAATGCCACCAGGCTGCTATTGAGATTAGGTGACAGCTGGGAGTCTAAGCAGTCAAGCTGGCAGGTTCGTTTCCCGTGACGCCGTTCAGTTCTCGGTCCTTGTGCCATAACAACCCCGAGGAAGAGAAATCCTGTCCGTGTCCCCCTCTCCTCCCTCCCTCCACGGACATTTGGTCCTCTCTCTGAGCTCTCTGAATGTGGAAAATTTAAAAGCTGGCTTTGTACGCTGTGCCCTGGATGCCGTTATCCCTATGTTTATTTTTAGAAGAAAGATAATACACTTTGCCACCTCACAGGGAAGCCGAGAGATAACGTCAGTAAACAAGCCTTCACCTCTTCGCAAATTATCGACACCGTTAAGACAGATCTATTTTCTCGGAATCATCGGAAAGGAGGCAAATCCTGGCCAGCTTATCCACCCGCCTGCAGCGGAAAGCTTCCTGCCTCGGTCCTCCACCTGTCCCTTTTTATCAAGTCACCCTTCCCTGGTGACATCGGCAGGTTGCTGTGACCCACAGGCCACGGCTAGGATGCCCAGATGTCCCCCCCACAACCCCAAACTCATCACGTCTGAGACACAGCCATTTGCCCCATCCTACAACACTTCCGGTTCTCTCTGCCTGCTTATTGGACCCTCACCCTCTCGGGTTATTCTCGGCCTCGAGACCTGACTCATCTTTGACGAGGTGCTATCGGAGAGCAGTAGAGAACGTGGAATCCGACGTCAGGAATACTCGAACTCCTTTCCCAGACCCAGCACTGGCCAGCACTGGATTGGCAGGTCAGCCACCATGCATGCTGTCCTCATCTGTGGTATTTACATCAGGGGTGTGAAGGATATTCATGATACCAAATTTCAAATAGTATTAGAGGATATGAAAGGAAACTCTTTCACACTCAGACTGTGGCGGTGGACGGAAGTGGCAAGTTGGCCAACATTCCTGAAGAAGAACCAGCCGCAGTCCCATGATTTGCCAAGCCTGTTCTGTAACACACGTTTCCTCACCTTTCTCCCGCCCGTATACAAAAGACAGAGAGAGGGGATTTCTTTGAAGAGCGTTGTAAACTGAGTGGGTCGGGATTGCCGTGTCATTGCCTTTTCCTCTCACCGTAGAACCAAGCCAGAGAGACTTCCGGAAACATTTGGAGAAGGAGGAATTTTTGTCAGAAGGGGGAAAACTAACACCTCGCCTTTCTTTTCATGGGACCTCAATCTGGGGGAATAGTTCCAAGGGAACTTGTGTCTCCTGGATTCAGGATGTGTTTCTTGTATCTAATGTTGTAAAGGGTTTAAAAAAAAAAAAAAAAAGAGCTGGGCTGGAACCAGGTTTCCAAGGATGGAGAGTGTCGTAGGTGGATTGAGCTGCTGTGACAATAATCCTGTAAACCGGGTAGCTTAAACAACAGAAATGTATTCCTCGAGTTCTGAAAGCTGGGAAACCCAGGATCAGGGTGCTGGTTGACTTGGTTCATCACGAGCCCCTCTCTGTGGTAGGCGGAAGGATTCCCTCTTGCTGTATATCCAAGTGAAGGAGAGGGACTCTCTGTCTCTTCTTCTAGGGGCACGAATCCCACTCAGGAGGGCCTCACCCTCATGCCCCAATTACCTTCCGAAGGTCCCACCTCCTAGTCCCCTCACGCTGGGGATTAGGGCTTCGACATGTGAACTTCGAGAGAACACAAGTATTCAGCCCATAGCAGAGAGGGAAGAGGGCCCGGATCCAGGGACACAGCAGACATCAGAGAGAACAGCCAGGCTTGCTCGTTCTGGGACACAAAGGGTCATGTGAGCTGTGCCAGCAGAACAGGAGCTGGCTGGAGAATGCGTCACCGACCTCAGAAAATCATGCAGTGTTGGGGGCCCCCCACAGAAGGTGGTTGGGGGGGACGGGTATATCCCAGGAGGGTGGAAGGCTCTGGAAAACCCGCCACGCTGCCCCACAAGGGAAGGAGCCAGCATTTGCACGTCTGACCTGACAAAGCTGGTTGGTCCACTGGAGAAGGACCACAAACAGCATCGCTTTTGCCGTTTCACCACTTACCCCTCCTGATATCCTCAAGAAGGGATGAAGTAAGGAAGAGAGAAAGAGGAGGGGGGAGGGGATAGACCACCAGCTTCTTCTTTCCTGATGGATGTCTTGCCTGGGACCAGTCTGACTTAGAGGGAAGGTATAAACTGGATGTGAGAGAAAAGGTTTGATTTATATTGTGTTTAATACCTAAAACTCAAGTTGTTCTAATGAAGAGAAAAAGAGAGACAGGAAAGAGACAGCAAAGGTGGGGGAGCCGCCGGAGACAATCATGGCGGGTGTGGGGCCGGGGGGTGTGGCCGATCTACCTCCGATAGAGATCGAAGACAGAAACCGAAAAACAAAGCGATTTCCTGACTGATCCGAATCTGTCAACACTTGTGTTACATGTGAAGTGTACCTGGCAAATAGGATGCACTTAAAGAATGCTCGCCATCATTAGTGAGATCTAAGACATCTGGGTCAATTATTAGCCCAGTCTGGCTGGTGTAGCCAGTCGCCATTGAGAACACTCCAGTCAGAACCACCTGTGTACTTATCAACCCAAAAGCCACAGTAGCTGTTCCACTGGCCTCCCAACCCCCAATTCTCTCCCCCCTGCAGTTCAACCCTCTCTCCCATTGCCTAAAAGCCCAACTTCCTTAGCTTGGCATGAAAGTCCCCAACAACTGAGTCAACCCTCCTTTCCGACTTCCTTCCTTATCAGTCAGTCTGCTCTTCCTTTCAGAATAGAATGATTTGCTGTTCCCTCAAGCACCTCCCGGCACTCGTGCCTCCCCCTGTTTGTGATGTGCTCCTTTTCTCTCTAGCTTCCTGATAAAACCCCATCATTCTTCATGTCGGCTCACACATTATCTGCTCCGAAAAACCTCCAAAATCTTCCAGTGGAAAGGATTTCTCCCTCCTCTGAGCTCCCATAACACTGCCTTTGTATACCTTTAGTTGTCCAACAAAACCTCATTCCCCCACCTGCTCCTCATATACAGGCAGTGATGGTGTTATGTCCGGGGGGGGAAAAGCCCAGTTCTAAGGAGTAAATCATGGTTGAGCTATGCTAAACACGGCCAACTCCTTCTCTTTTGTTGGTTACTGGTTGAGGGCTAACTGCGGGTAACTGTGTCTCTGTTCTCAGCAGTCATGTTTAACAAGGTGCCCTCCAGGTAAAACACACACACACAAGCGCGCACACACGCACACACACACACACACAAGCGCGCACACACACGCACACACACAAGCGCGCACACACACACGCACACACACACACACACACACACAAGCGCCTTAATTTGTAGCAAGTTTGCTGATTCCATGGTGCCATTTATCCCACCATGGCCAATGTCAGGTTACCAGCGAGACATTATTGAACGTGGGACTTGGAAAAGATGCGCGGTAGCACGCCATTTTATAGTATCTTCACCGGGCCAACACAATAACATCAAAAGTGTAGATAATAGCTAAGTGTAGTAAAATAATTAGGAAGTGATGCACTTTGGTATTTATCACCCAGTTTCCTGGAAATTTAACAATTGCCTCTTGCAGGCCAATAAAGGCCGATTTGAACACATCACAGGTTCTAGCCAATCGTTATATACATAATGTTTGTGTCCTCTCAAAATTCATGTGTTGAAATCTAAGCCCCAGCGTGATGGTGTTTGGAAGTGGGATCTCTGGGAGGTGATCGGGTCATGAGGGCAGAGCCCTGGTGAGTGGGATTGGCACCCTTACAGAAGAGACCCTAGAGAGCTCCTGTGCCTTTTTCACCATGTGAGGACACTCGGCTATTTACGAACCAGGAAGTGGTTCTGAATCTGCTGATTCACCTTAATCTTGGACTTCTCAGTCTCCAGAACCGTGAGAAATGAACGTTTGTTTTTGAAGCTGCCCAGTCTATGGTATTTTTGTCATAGCAGCTACATAGACTGAGACACCAAGGAAATGTAAGGGGAAATAGGCTTGGGGTTTCTGGACTTCTTGGTTGGTTTTTTTTTTTTTTTAATTTTTTTTTAATGTTTATTTATTTTTGAGACAGAGAGAGACAGAGCATGAACGGGGGAGGGGCAGAGAGAGAGGGAGACACAGAATCTGAAACAGGCTCCAGGCTCTGAGCCGTCAGCACAGAGCCCGACGCGGGGCTCGAACTCACGGACTGTGAGATCATGACCTGAGCCGAAGTCGGATGCTTAACCGACTGAGCCACCCAGGCGCCCCTTTGGTCGGTTTTTACTGCATTACACTTCAACAACAAACAGCCCCCAAATCTAGCACAGAGCATCATACCTGAAGGTCTTCAAAACGTGTTTGATGAATGAATCCCTTATCTATAAGATATTTAGACTAAATTACTAAATTACTAATTAAAATTTCTAAATTTTAACCCAGAGAAACCTCTTGCTTTTTCCCCAAGCAATTCTGTTGGGAGGCCCAAATAGGAAAGGGATGATGGTATATTGTTCCAGGTGAAGGAATGGGACTTTGAGACACTTCTCTGAAATTTTAGTGGAACGCCTTGGGTTCCACGGAACCTGGTTTGAAAACCACTAATTTGGCTCCATTCTGGGACTAACAATCTATTATCCCAGGACCTGCACTGTATCAGCCTGTCTTCCCTCAGGACTAGCCAGTGACTTGAATAAAGCTTGGCCTCACAAGTTCAGGGCCTTCACTCCCAGACTTGCTGCGCCCTTGGCTTTGCCAAATGAGCAGACCGCTTTCCGTGAGGCTCTCAATTACAAGCGCCTTCACGCAATCTTCCGGCGCACCAGACCCATGCCACCAGACCGTCCCTGGGTGGTTTCCTGCCAGAGATGCATTCATTGCTCCAGGGTGTCTGACCGGGGCCTGGGGGTTTTGTCTCTCCTACATCAGAACAACGCCCTGCCCCATTTAAGAGCCAGCTTTCCCAGGCCGGCCTGTCCGGGCAGCCATCACACCGCCCCTCAAGCCAGCTGGGATGCCTGGAGATTTCCAGTCTTCCCAGCTGAAAATTAAAGGCCCCAACCAGGTTCTACCCCTGCATTTAGAGGACTGTGATTTCATAGTCTCCGAATCTCCCGCGGGAGGATCAACCCCTTGACCCAAGGTCTGTCCCAACCTCCTCAGTCCCCATGCGAGGTTTCAGGAGGCCCCTCCCCCCGGGCTTTGCATGGCATCAGTTCCGCCCTCCAGCAGCAACCAGAGTGCCTCTTCTGGCTGTTGTGCGGCCAGGATCTCGGCCACTGGTTCATACAACTCACGTTTACTACGCGGAGGAGAAGCCCCTGGTGTGGCGGAGGCCCTCTGGTGAGGAACACACAGACCCTCCCCATGGATCATAGCATTTAGCTGGGAGGAAACCCTGGGGCGGTCTGTCCGTCATGCTGTTGGGGCCTGAACTGTGTCCCCGTGAAAGTTATATATTGAAATCCTAACACCCGGTACCTCAGAAGGCAGCCGTGTTTGAAGATAGGGCCTTTAAAGAGGTGACGAAGTTAAAATTAGGCCATTTGGGGGAGACCCTAATCTAACGTGGCCGGTATCCTTGTAGGAAGAGGAGGCGAGCCGCGCAGACAGACAGACAGACACCAGGAATGTGGGAGCGCAGGAGACAACCACGTGAAGAGGCAGCGAAAGGCAGCTGTCAGCAAAGCCACAGAGACGCCTCAGGGAAAACCGACTCTGTGGCCACCTTGATCTTGGACGTTCAGCCTCCAGAACTGCGGGAAAATGAATCTCTGCTGTCTAAGGCAGCCAGTCTATATTTTGTCATGGCGGTCTTAGCTGACTAACACATCTCCCTCCTTGAAGGGCACAGAGCCCAGCTCCTGCCCACGGCCCAGAACCAGCCCTAGCTGGTCAGAGAAGATGGAACCTCAGAAATGGTCTTCCATGGGCACCAGCCAGAGCCCCTGAGAGCTTGGGCTAAGTCCTTGCACCTGCTCCCAGACCTCTTCCCGCCCCTCAACTGCTCTGTCTTTCCCCCTTGGGCTCTCATTTCATCCCTCAAGCACAGAAGCAGCAGCTGTGATCAGAAAACAGCTGGTCGGGGGATAAATGAATGAGATGGGCAAATGACGGATTTTGAGCCCAGCCGAAAAATGCCCTGGGCTGGGGCCAACGGACCCCAAGACCTAATTCAGCAGGTGTTTTCCTGGGCGCCTTCCGGTTAAGACTGCCAGATAAAATTCAAGAGGCCACTAACATTTGAATTTCAGATGCGCAATGAATAATGTTTCAGTAGAAGCGTGTCCCGTGCTGCGTGGTATTTTTGTTTGCTACAGCTAGCAACCGCATCCAGGGAACGCCGTGGGGTAGGTCAGGAGATTAGGAGAGGAGAAATCAAACAGGGTGGGGCACTGCACACCCAGAGACGATGGAAGACACGGGCGCATAATAGGTGCTGAGCCAATTTGGGAAGAAGGAAAGGAGCGCCTCTGGGTGATGTGTCTCTGGCTGGTCCCAGTCCTGCAGCCCTAATTTGGAGTCAAGTCCAAGAATCCCTGCTGTATTGGCTTCCTGCTGCTGCTGTAACAAATTACCAAAGGCTTAATGGCTTGAAGCCACACTATGAGATATTTACTATCTTCTAGTTCTTGAGCTCAGAGTCCCAGATGGGTCTCAATGGGCTAAGATCAAGGTGTCCGTGGGACTGTTCCTTTTGGAAATTCTAGAGGAGAACTCATTTCTCGCCTTTTCTGCTTTCTTGAGGCCATCTGCCTTCCTTGGCCCGTGGCCTCTTCATTTGCAAGACCAGCAGCTTTAGCTTCATGAAACCCCGCCCCCCTCTCTCTGGCCTCCATGGTACCCCCCCCCCCTCCTTCTCTGCCTCTCATTTCTCCCTCTAATTTTAAGGACCCTTGTGATGGCATTGGTCCACCTGGGTAACACACACAGGCTCTGCAGATTAGGATGTGGACATCTTTGTGGGGCCATTGTTCTTCCTACCACGGTGTTTCTCCCCCCAACACGTGTCACCTTATCAATCAAGGCTACTCTTGGGAAAACAAAAGGGTTTGACCAGGATCCAGGGCTCCTCGGTACATGCAAAGACAGTGCTGGCAAATCAAGGTGCTGAGTTCCAGGGGTTCAGCCTTAGGCGTGGCTGTGAACGGCTGATGGGGGCACAGACAGCACCAGCAGCGGGAATACAGATCAGAAGCGAAAATAGACACACTCGGGTCTGTCCCTTCTGAATACACTCCTGGGTCTACCCTGTAGGGACAGTTGTGATACTCTAAGTCTGCCTCAAATATTACCTTCTGCCACATTTCGCTTGGTTTGGGTCGAGAGGGCACAATGTGTTTCCTCTCAAGATCACAGCCCAGGGGCAGTCTTGAGCCAGACCTACATCGTCCATTAGAGACAGCTCTGTTTGAAGACCCCTGCTGGGACTCCAACTCTTTAGAATCTTTGTGGCTGTGCTTGTGACGGTTGTTGTGAGAAAGCACCACAGCTTTGGAGGTTTAAACAGCAGAAATTTCCTGTCTCAACGTCCAGGAGGCTGGAAGTCCAAGATGAAGGTGTTGGTAGAGTTGGTTCCTTTTGTGGCAGAAGGAGAATCTGCTCCAGTCCTCGGCTTGTAAATGTGTCACCCCATCTCTCCCTGTGTGTTCACACGGTGTTCTCCCTGTGCTCAGGTCTCCGCACCCATATTTCCCATTTCTGTTAAGACTCCCGCCATATTGGATTAGGACGCATGCATATTGGATTAGGTCAATGCATGACCCTCTGGTTGCTCAGCTTACATCAGAATGCAGTTTCAATGGGCATGTCTCTTTCTTGTCCTCACAGATCCTTGAGGTGGGTATTCTTAACCTCATTTTAAGGTTGAGAGTAAGACACTGAGAGACCTTCCGAGAGCCGCATCACTCATGAGGACAGAGCAGGAGGTCCCACGCGAGACACACATGACTCAGAGAGGGATAAGCGAGCAAGGGGCAGGACTAGGACCCACCAAAGGAAGTCCCTTAGGGAAAACAGAGTCCCCTGTAGGGAACTGAGTGAGTGCCTCAGTCTTCTGGCAAATTCTTTGAAGTGCAAGAAGTGATGCAGCCAGAGAACAATTGGCTGTGGACTAATACATGGGAAGCATGAGCATAAGGGGGGGCCAGCTTCCAGTGACAGAGGGGTCTACCCCTGTGCCCATAGAAGAAAATAAGTCACAGGTCACACTCCTGACATATACACAGGTCACAGACACAGCGGGTTGGCATTTGCTATTCTCAGCTCCCGGATGCTACCCTACCCTGCCCTCTGAAAGTGTCAGTCCTTATAACTGGATAGATGGTGCCACTTTCCCAGCCCAAGGCAATATTGCATGGACACGCTGGTAAAAAAGTAAAAGGAAGAAAGTGTTCTTAAGTGTTCATTTGTAAGAGAACATGGGAAGAGTTGGATACAAATTCAGATTCTTGGGCCTCATCCCTGGGGGCTGGTGTGGGGCTCGGTCATATTCATTATTCACAAACTTCCCAGGTGATATTTATGCCACGGCTCATAGGATACACTTTCAGAATCTCTGCTCTGGAGCTTTCTGTTCTTCAGGTGTGAATCCCTGTTGATCTTACCAAAGGCCTCTGCCCATGAGCCACTGTGGGGCAACTGAGTCACAGGCTGGGACTGATCAGGGTGTAACGTAGTCAAAAGCAGGAAAAAGAATCTTCTGTAGACATCTGACCCCACCATTTGACTCCCTGCCATCTGACTCTCTACTCTCTGACCCCTACCATCTGACCCCCCC